>NW_027122493.1:0-99108 GCF_030686945.1 Centruroides vittatus | reverse complement strand
CGATAATCAGAGAGACTGAAGTGTTTGTAAACAAAATAAAAAGAGAGCGCGTGTCTAACGCAAAAATTACGAAAAATATGGCAATTTTAAATTATTTTACAAAAAATCCGAGCTTCAAGGCGTGTGTTTTTTCTCATTTTTTTTCAAAAATCTAGTCGTCATCGGGTTAACGTCAGAGAAGTTGTTGCGGAAACCACGACAGTTCCATTGGATTATTTTATAATCCATTATGTGTTTGAGGTAGCATTCTTTGCGAGGGTATCCCTCTTTAATTTAACAGGGGGTCTCTCTTTTGGAGGTGACTTTGGTTTCGTAACCTCCGTATTAGGCTCTTCGTCAGGTATGTCAGAAAACTCACTCACAGATTGAGCTTCTGATTTTTTTGAAACTTTAGAGAAAGCTGCTTTCACTCTTTGTTTGTTAAGTGGGTTCTTACTGGCTTTTTTAGAACCCACATTTCTGGTTGTTACCCCTGATTTACTTACAGAGGTTTTAGTCTTTGTGATCTCCTTTTCTTCTGATTGTGTAGATGGGATCAATAAGCATCTTGCATGGCGTGTAAAAGATTCGCTTGGGAATACAGAAATATCTGTTTGAACCCCACGTGTCGTAGTAGATTTCAACACGGCAGCAAATGTCTTTTGTTGCATAGGTGCACTTGGAGTGACCATGCGACGAGCCTCTGGATATGATATGTTTTTCTCAGTTTTTACCCGTTGGATTTCTTTTTCTCTTTGCCATGCAGGGCATTTCCGGGAGTAGGAAGGATGGGCATCTTTGCAGTTCACACAATGTGGAGTACTTTTACATTCAGTACTGTCGTGACCTTCAGTTCCACACTGTGCACATAAGCTTTTGCCTCGGCAAGACGTCTGAGAATGTCCAAATCGCTGGCATTTAAAGCAACGCAGCGGATTTGGAATATACAAACGAACTGCACAGCGCAGATACCCGGCTGTAACAAAGGATGGCAATGCAGGGTTGTTGAACGTGAGGATTAAATGTTTTGTGGGTATCAACTTGCCGTCTCGGCGGATCGAAATGCGTCGAACGGAAGTGACACCTTGGTCTGAGAGGCCGATCTGAATGTCTGATTCCTCTTCAGACATTAAGTCAAACTCAGATATCACACCTCGTGATGAGTTCAAACTTACGTGTGGTGTGACCGAAATTGCCATGTCTCCAAGAGTCTTCATTGACAAGAGCTTTACTGTTTGTTGAGGAGAGGCTGTTTCTACTAGTAGATCCCCTGACCTCAATTTTTGCGTTTTTTTTAAATGCCCGATGGTTGATTCAAATAGCTTTTGAATCAAAAAAGGAGAACACTTAGCAAGGGGTTTTTCTCCAGTTGCATGTACTATTAAGTAAGCGGGTTGGCTGGAGGTCTGGTTCTTTGTCGCTTGTTTGTTGTTTTTAGGATCCATATTTAAGAATTAATATTCAGCTCCTAGTGACCCCACCCACCATGGAGTCCAACAAGGGGATGCCGTCACATGGGAGACTCCCATAGACCGTCACACCAGGGTTTCCCAGGAGCTATACCCTCACAATGCAGTCAAGAAGAGCACATCTTGTCTGACGTGTCTGCCCGGTCTGCATCGATCAGTTGACTCCAAGCCGAGGTCAACAATGACTCAACGACCAGCCGATTGACTCAAACGGAGCCTGATTTGAGCCTCCCGTTTATCCGAAGCAGGGGCCAAAGCAGTGTGTTGGGGACGGTATGTTGCCCCTCAACTACCAGGATCCCCCTTTTTGGCATACGGGACACCACGCACGGCAAACACGTGGGTGGGCGTTCAGATCCCAGCGATGGTAAAGAAGAGTTTCTAAACCATCTCTGGGAGGTCCCCTCACCACGGACAGGAACCCACATCGAGGGGTCTTGCAAATCGTATTGACATTTTAGGGATACAAGATACAAATATAGTAGATTTTTTAGAATTAAGATCTTTAAGAAAAATTTTTGTCGAATATAATATTTATAGTTCGTTTGCAGTGCGTAGAAGCACTGGTGTACTGCTATTAATACATATAAATATAAAAGTACAAGATTTTAAAACTGATAGCAAAAGAAGAGTAGTTGCTGTAGACATAAAAATAGCAAACTATCAGATAAGAGTTATTAATATATATGCACCTCCGAATACCACTGAAAGGAAAGAGTTTTATAAAAATTTTATTGAATTTTTAACTGGCGGTAGAGACATTATTCTTATGGATGATTTTAACAATATTTTATCAGTTTTAGATAAAAACGGGAGTTTACAACCCGATAGTTCACGGGGTATTTTATCTAAGATTATACAAGATTTTAATTTATTTGATACTTACCGTTTAATTTATCCATCGTATTTTAATTTTACTTGGCAAGGGAAGGAAATTAAAGTACGCCTGGATCGCGTCTACGTCTCTGAAAAATTAAATGATATTTTAAGTATACACACATATGAATTAAAACATGATAAAAGAAAAATATCAGATCATAAAATGGTAGATGTAAATATATGCTTACTAAATAAAATAAGAGTACAAAATAGAATAAAAATAACAAAAGAAATATTAGGAAATGAAGATTTTGTTAAACAAACAAAACGTATGTTAGATAATAATAAAGAAAATATTAATTGGGACAGATAGATAAGTCTAAAAAAAAAGATCTTAAAGTTAGTTGAGAAAACATGGAAAAGTATTAAAAAGAGAAGATTCAATTATTTGAAAAAGTTGCAGAGAGAATTAACAAAGAATATAATACAAGAAAATTATAATGAGATAAGTAGACTAGAAAGAGAAATTAGTAATGAAATAGAGGAACGTAATAAGGAGAGTTATGTGAACCATAAAATTGAAAAATATAGTATTAAGAGACAAGCAGAAAAACATTTATTCTCAAAGAAAATATTACTAAAAAAAAGTCTAGAAATTAATAAATTAAAAATTAATGATAATATAATAACAGATATAAATGATATACTTACTCAGTTTGTTGATTTTTACTCTGAATTATTCCATGATACAGCTACAGATGTGTCCTACTGGGAGATGATAGAAATATGTATTAAACCTGTAAAAGAAAAAGATAATGATATTATAAATAAAGAAATTAGTAAGCAGGAAATTAGTGACACGATCCAGGATCTACATACGCGAAACGCTCCGGGGAGGGATTCGTTAAATGCAGAATTTTATCGTTTTTTCGGGAATGATTTTACTAATTTATTTTATACATTATACAATTTTAGTGATTTTAGCAGCCTTTTTGGTATGGGGAAAATGGTTTTATTAAATAAAAAGAATACAGTGGATAAAAGTGTCAGCGATTTTAGACCTATAACTCTTTTAAATTTAGACTACAAAATATATAGTTTTATTATAGCTCGGCGACTAGAGAATATATTTAGTAATAATATCGTGAAAACACAAAGCGGCAGTATAAAAGGTAGAACTATACATAATAACCTTTTTTGCATGAAAACAATATGTGACCTATATATAAATTGTAACCGGCCGCTTTCCATCCTCTCAGTTGACGTCAGTAAAGCTTTCGATACTGTTAATAGAACTATCTTGTGGAAAAAACTTGATATATATGGTTTAAATAAAAACGAGATTAACTGTGTAAAAAGATTATATACGTTACCTTATACATCTATATACTTAAATGGCCATATGTCCGAAAACATTGCCTGTAACATAGGGGTAAGACAAGGGTGCCCATCTTCGATGATATTATTTACAATTTATATTAATGTTTTACTTGAGAATATCCAAAATGATAAATTAATTGATGCTGTATATATACCAGGTAGATGTGAAAAGATTAAGTTCATAGTCCATGCAGACGACATTAGTTTTTTTGTTTTAAATGATTTTAGCCTGGAATGAATTTTTAAACATTTACAAGTTTTTAGCTTTTTAACTGGCATGAAAATAAATAAAAATAAATCTAAACTGTTGTCTATAGTAGGAAACATGGGAAATAATATAGATGATATTGAAAAAGTTCAAGATATTAATATATTAAGCATATGGTTCAGTCGAAATTCACATATAAACAACTTGAATGAAATTAAAAAGAGAATCAACGAAGCAATACAGGAATGGAAACAAATCTGGTTGTACTTACCTAAAAGGGTTACAATTGCAAACAAAGTTCTAATATCCAAGATAATATATATTTTATATTATATAAATTTAAATGCAAGTAAAGCCAAATCTATTGAAAAAATGATTTTCTCTTATATTTGGGCAAGTACCTTTGAACCATTGAGTAGAAAGATTATGAAAAATGACGTCAACTTAAGAGGGTGGGGAGTTAAGGATATCAAGTCTCTAGAAGTCTCTTTACAACAATTTTTAACAATCTTTTAAAGAATATACACCCCGTTTTTTATATTTTACAATATATTTTAGGACCCGTCTCTAAGAAAATTTCTAATAATAGTGGTATGTTTCCGTTTCTTTAAAGTAACAAAAAATCTTTTAGGAGGTGGAGAAAACTCATTGCACAAGTTTTAAACGATAAACCAGAAATTATAAACAACGATAGCATAAGGCCTATAGAAATTTATAAGATTATCTTTAAGCAACATGTAAATATAAACATGCAGACAAGTCAAACAAATTGGAATTTAGTCTGGAAAAATATACGAGTTACCTGCCGAGAGGTCGAAATATCCTGGCGAATCCTTAACAACATAGTTATTACAAAAGAATATCTAATGAGATTCAATCGAAATAATAATGCTAATTGTCCACGATGCGGACAGATAGAAACTATAAAACATATTTTCTTTGAATGTGATATCGCTAGATCAACTTGGAAATGGCTTGCAAATATATGTAAAATTCCGATTAATTGAAAAATTGTAAGATATAACATTGGTTATTGTGTAAATAGGCAAAGTAATTACTTCTTGGCCTGGATGATCGCGTTAATCAAGCGATCACTGTGGAAAGCGAGATGTTTTTTGATTTTTGAAAATAAGTGGTGTAATGCGTCATTATTGGTATGTAAAATCAAACAAGAAGCAACTTACAAAAGATACGGTATTAAGAGTAAGCGGTCTTAATGTTTTATTTTGTGATGATTGGTAACAGTTTTATATTTGTTTGTTTATACTTTATACATTTATATTTTTTTACATTCCCGTTTTTGGGTTTTATATTATTGTTTATAAGGTTTACATTCTATATTATATTCTTTGGTGTTATTTTGTTTATTTTAAAAATTTATCTTTGTCTAAAAAAGTATAAATTAAAATTATTGTTAATCATCGATACTTACCTTTTGTTATATAAGTTTATGTATTTGGAAACTTCTACTGATGTTTCTGAAAAGAAAAATAGTTATGATTAATAATTTATATACAATTATATACTTACCTTAACCCCTTCGTACCCGCAATCGAACTGAGTTCGATCGGTTTACATAGCGTTACACAGAAAATGGTGTTTTAGACCCTCGGAGAAAAAAAAATCGGCGAAAAAAAAAATGTTTTTTTGGACTTTCGGATGTATTTTCAGACCCCAAATTTTTTGAAAAATTTTTTCCCGCGCGAAAAAATTTTATTGCGATTTTAATTAACCCTTAATGACGGGCAATTAACGCTTAATTGTTTTTTTATGGGATTTTTTTATAGAACTTTATTTATCCTTCTAAACTTCTAGCGCACCGATTTTACTTCGGTAAAGTTATTTAAAGCTATTTTCTGATGTGAAAAACAACATCCAATAGTTTTTTAATTTTTTTAATTAATAGATTTTTTTATAATTACGTTTAATTAAGTCGGGGGGGTCGGAAATTTCAATAAAAATCGTAATTAAAAAAAAAAGTTTTGAAATATCCAGCCATCTAGTATTCACCCTACTTTTTACCCTTCTCCTCCCGAGAGTTTCATGAGAATGTCCCGCGAAACACGACACCAGCTGTTCTCAAGGTCATCCAGCTGTGTAAACAATGACTCATCAGTGTCAAGTTTCGCGCTAAGGCGAGAAAAAGGAAATTGTACTTTGAAGTGTTTTCTTCAAAATTAACACATTTCTTTCGTTTTTTTTTCGTTTTTAATATTTTTTAATGTAATTAAACATAATTAATTCAAAAATTTAAAAAAAAAACGCAGCGGAAGGGGTTAATGAATTATTTTAAAAGTTTACAAATTATTGATAAATTATATTTTTGTGTTAATACCCAAAGTTATGCTATATTGCATTTACTGTAATTTAGTAGTTAAATTGTTGGGGTAATGTTGATAAGCATTCTTATATTTATTTTATTTTTTATTTTTTGTGTTAATACTAATTTTGTAATTTTGTGAAATTTATATTGTAAATTAACAATTGTTTGTCGGGTTTGTTTATTTTGTAACTACTACTTGTCGCCTCATATTGTAAATAACCTTTGTGTGTATACTAAGTACAGGGAGTAATTTGTAAACAGTTAATAAGAAGTTTTTCTATTGTGTAAACGGTATACTCCCCCTTTTTCAAACTTTAATACCACTTAGTATCTGTTCTTATCAGCTTGATGCTTTGGCATTAAGCTGACCATCCTCTTTCGCAAAAATTCGCCGACCGAACTCCAAGCCTCCCGCTCCCCGGGGGTAAGTATCTTTTTGGTTTTTCTGTCCTACCTCTTCTCACTTCCGCTGGAAGAGCGGCCTGCACAATTTAAACGCACTGTGTATTCGCTGCTTGACCAGCAAAACTGTCCTATCGCTTCGCCAACCCTAAGCGGGCGGACGCACTAGTTCACTTCTAGTAGTGGAAGTCCCGGAGCTCCCACTAACCTATACTTCCCCTTCCTGCCTCCTCTTGGTTGGTCGCCTCAGCGCCCCAGGGGGCCTTTCACCCACTTTTCAACTCTTACTATCTTCCTACCATTTGATCTATGGCTACCTCTGCCAGCCAGCCGAAGGCGATACTTCTTGTGCCGCTTCGCCCTCCGTATCATTGTCCTATTTGTCTCCCTGTATACAGAGACTATGTCAATCACGCAGGTCTCTCCCGCCACCTCCGCAGGATACATGGAGGCCACCTTGCCTTTGAGTGCCAAGCATGTGGTGTCCGCTCCTTGAAGTTGAAAAAGCTGAAGCTTCATCAAGCCAAGTCGGCTAGCTGCTTCAGCCAGCTCCCAGCCCTGTCACCCAACCACTCTGCACGAGACCCGAAGTTGCGTGGCAAGATCCCCAACAACGTCCGAGTATGTAGCAACCCTGACGATATCGATTCAGCTTCTCAAGACTCCGCTAACAGCGATTGCAACCAGTCTACCATCACCCCACCGTCCACAACCACACAAAGGACAAGGAGGCGCAGAAAACGTAACCCAACACACCAGCAGCCCGTCACCCAGGCCACTCCGCCAACGCCATCTCCACCTGATCCATGCAACGCCCAGACCACCCCTCCAGCCGCCGAGAACAGCCGCGACATGCCTCCGCTGGTGCGTCGCCCCAGACCATCGCTGTCTCCAGCTTCAACTGCTGATTCTAACCTCGGGGCCACCCCTAGCATTTCTCTCCCTACAGGTCTTACCACCTCAAGCCCACAGCCCACTGCTGCTATCCCAGCACCACTGATCAGCACAGACCCTCCGCCGCAGCCGACTGGCATCATCACCTGCCCTGTAGACTGTCGGACCAATGCCAGCCAACATCAGCCTTCCCTCTCAGACAGCCACCAATCAGCACCAACAACTAGCAGCACTCCACCGCCTTGGGTTACCGCCTGGTGTGAATAATTCAATTGTGCACTGGACTAAGACATGCTCCAGCCCATGCTAGATGACCTCATCCATCTTGCCCAACGCATGATGCCACAGCAGAGAAACGTACGCAACAACGGCCGACGTCGTAATCACCAGCACAGCCACCTACTCGACCATCGTCGCAACTCAAGCTATGCCGTAGAAGCCAGTAGAATCCAGCGCCTCTACCAATCCAACAGACGCAAGGCGTTCGACGAAATCGTCCGCGGCACTGAGTGCTTCTGCGACATCGGTAAGGCTGAACTAACCGAACATTTCTATAATACTTACAGCTCTGCACCGCCGCCCTCGGACTCACTGCTTCTACCACCAGCATTGCAACCATCCACGGAGAGCCCACTGTGTGATGCCTTCACACCATCAGAGGTAGCCGCTAGACTCAACAAGTGCCGCAACACCGCCCCTGGCCCGGATGGCATACGGTACTACATCTGGCGTCCTATGGATCCCCAAGGGCACATCCTGGCAGCACTCTTCAACGCAGTACAGTGTATTGGTTTCATCCTTCAGTGCTGGCAAGTCTCCACCACTATACTCCTCCATAAAAAGGGCGAGCTGCGTCACAACTTATGGTATATATATGTACATAAATAACAATAAAAATGAACAAACCGAAAAACAAAACACCAAAAACAAAAATACAGTCAAACCTGTTTTTATGCGCTCTTTTTATGTGCAATTTTTATTTGTGCAATTTGTTTAATGCGAATTTTTAATTTGTGCGGTATAGTTGGCGACTAGTCTCGTGAGATTCGTCATGTCTTACGTTGACTTATTATAGCTAAATAAACTTATTATAGCATAAATGCACTTATTATAGTAATACTATTGCGTGAATATGCGAAAAATGAAATAATTTACTTTTTAAGTCAACAAAACACCACCTGGACAAAAATATGTAAAACAGACAATAGACCAGACGATGCAGTCAAGTGCTGACATCTGTTGTCAATAAATTCTATTTCGTACGGTTTTGAGTTATTTTCTATGTGAGACTTTTTTTATGCGGTCCCTGTTGACCGCATAAAAAAAAATATTTTTTAATTGTGTCGCGAAAACTATTATTTACAGCCATTCATGAAGTTTCGTGAGATTTTTTTAATGCGTTTTTTTTAATGCGGTCCCTATCCCCCGCATAAAAACAGGTTTGACTGTATACAACAGTTAAACTGTGTATAACCACAAGATGTATATGGATATAAATAAATAAATAATTAAATTTCTTTATAAATATTTGTAACTTTTAGAAAGTTCAATAATTTATCAACATTTCGCCTCTGGCCCAAAATCTCGTTAAAACTTGCATTTCCAAAATGCTGCCGACGAATCCGTTCAGAAACGATGCAATTGCTCAGTATGTGCTTAACACTTACATAACAGTTGCAATACTGACATACAAGCTGGTCATCACCCTTCAAAAAGTATTGATGAGTCAGTCGAGTATGTCCAATTCTCAAACGAGTAAGAATGACCTCAAATCTCCTGTCATAAGGTTTCTTCTGTGTCCAATTTTCTATCACAGGTTTGATCTCGTGTAGTTTATTGTAGACTTGTGCGTTCCACACATTTTGCCATCTCTCCTCTAGTCGTTTTTTAACAACTAGCTTCAAGTCACCTCCTTCAATATGCATTGTATGCTGAGAAGAACTTGCTGACTTTGCAGCTGCGTCAGCTTCTTAATTCCCTCTTATACCTACATGGCCTGGGACCCAACAAAATTTTATAGAGAAATTCCTCGCAAAAAGATGGCAAATCAGCTTACGAATTTTAATCACTATGGAGTGAAAACTAGGTTCATACGAGATCAAAGCCTGAAGTGCACTAACTGAGTCAGTGTAAATCACGCAGCAACGATGACCTTTCCTATTTATATACTTTAGGGCTAAATAAATAGCCTGCAACTCCGCAGTAAAAATGAAAAAATTCAATGATATTTGTTCTGCCACGATTTCATCCTGGCAAACAAAGGCTAAGCCAACATAGTCATCCGATTTAGATCCATCGGTGTATATAGGAATTAAATTCCTGTCACGATGTTGAATTTCTGCGAAGTGCTGTCTATAAACGTAGTCTGGAGTGGTTTCTTTTAAAAACTGCTTTAAGCTTAAATCAACGTTTATCACAGGAATTGACCAAGGTGATATATTATCGACCTCGACCTGCAAAATGTTGCTTGTGTCCAGGTCAATCGTGCTGCTTACATTCTCCATTCTTATGTCAAATGTAGGGACACTACTTGGGCGAGCTGCAAATAATCTCCTCAGCTGACTATCTGAACAATCAGCTAAAAGTTTATTTTGAGATCTCTGTTTAATGTAATAAAAAAGAGACAACTGTTCTCTCCTAAGAGATAGTGGAGGCTCATGAGCATCCACATACAAACTTTGTACAGGAGAAGTTCGAAACGCACCAGTGCACAAACGCAATGCTTGATGGTGGATTGGATCCAGCATCCGAAGAGTAGATTCACGTGTAGAGCCATACACAACGCATCCATAGTCCAGCTTAGAGCGAACAAGGGCCCTATAAATCCTGAGCATAGAACATTTGTCTGCTCCCCAGGATGAGCAGCACAGTACCTTTAAAAGGTTCAGAGATTTTAAACATCTACTCTTCAAATTGCGCAAGTGTGATAAGAACGTCAGTTTTTGGTCAAACACAACACCCAAAAACTTTGCCTCATTGACTATTGAAATTTTAACCCCATTTAGGTGAATTTCCGGGTCCAGGTGCAAACCACGCCTTCGGCAAAAGTGGATACAAAAGGTCTTCTCTGCATTAAAAGTGAAAACCATTGATCTTAAACCAATTGTCTATGCAGTTTAGCGAGGTTTCCAGCTGTCTCTCGATGAAACCCATGTTACTAGACTGACAGGAGATCTGAAAGTCATCCACATACAGAGTGTGTTTCACACTGGGAGGAAAACACTTAGCTATGCTGTTAATTTTTACTAGGAACAGAGTCACACTCAAAATACAACCTTGAGGAACACCTTCTTCTTGTGTGAAAGGACTAGAAAAAGTGTTGCCCATCCTGACTTGAAATCTTTGATTCTGCAAAAAGTTTTTTATAAAAATTGGCAGATTACCCCGCAGTCCAAATTCATAAAGATCACAGAGTATTCCATATTGCCAGCAGCGATCATAAGCCTTCTCTATATCAAAAAACACAGACACTAAGTGCTGTCGTCTAATAAACGCTTTGCGTATAAATGTTTCAAGGTTTACTAAATTGTCTGTAATACTTCTGTTCCTACAAAATCCACTCTGATGTAGTGAAAAGTAGTTCTTTTCCTCTAGGAGGAACATCAGGCGTATATTGACCATTCTCTTGAAAAGTTTGCATAGACAACTAGTCAGAGAAATTGGTCTATAATTGGAGGGATTCTTGCAGTCTTTACCTGGTTTGGGTATGAGAATAATAATTGATAGCCTCCAAGAGTCAGGGAAAATACATTCTGTCCATATTCTGTTAAACAGATTCAAAAGATTACTGAGGGAATTGTCTGATAGATTTTTAATCATGCTGTAGTGGATTTTATCCGAGCCTACAGCAGTATTCCCGAGCAAGAGATTGCTGTACATAGTTCTATTCTGCTGAATGGCACATTATATTTCTCATTAGATGGGGAGTGGAAGTTTAGATATTGTTTTTCAGTTTGAACTTTATAAGCCTGAAAATCCTTTGCATACATAATATTGCTGGATGAAGACGAAAATGTTTCACCCAACAAATCAGCAAATACCAAAAAACAACATCAAAAATACCAAAAAAGCTCAATCTGTGAGTGAGTTTTCTAACATATCTGACGAAGAGCCTAATACGGAGGTTACGAAACCAAAGTCACCTCCAAAAGAGAGACCCCCTGTTAAATTAAAGAGGGATACCCTCGCAAAGAATGCTACCTCAAACACATAATGGATTATAAAATAATCCAATGGAACTGTCGTGGTTTCCGCAACAACTTCTCTGACGTTAAACACCTGACATACTCTACCTCATCTCTCTGCGTAGCACTCCAGGAAACACATCTAAAACCTGGAGAAAGAATTTCTTTAAAAGGATTCGATCTTTACCGTAAAGATGACGACAGCCACACCCGCGCCAGTGGAGGTGTGGCTGTACTGGTTTCAAACCGCATCCCGTCTTTTCCGGTACAAATAACAACAGAGCTGCAAGCTGTGGCAGTCAGAATATCTATGGGCGTCACTGTCACAGTTTGTTCCATATACTTGCCACCAGATGTCAGAGTCAATAACGATGAATTGGATGCATTGGTTGAACAGCTGCCAACTCCTTTCCTTTTACTTGGTGATTTCAATGGTCACAATCCAATGTGGGGCAGTCACGATATCAACCGTCGAGGCAGAGCCATTGAAAGATTCATAGGTAATCACCAACTATATCTATTTAATACTGGAGAAGTGACATACTTCCACGCTCCAACAAGAACATTTACTGCCATTGATCTATCATTAGCAACCCCAAATCTGTTTTCAGTGTTTATATGGGAGGTTGGATCTAATCCACTTTCCAGTGACCACTTCCCAATATTTCTAAAATACCAAGGCAGAGAAAGCTGTGAAACAGCCCGTCCACCACGCTGGAAATTTGAAACGGCAGATTGGCCTACATTTTCCTCTTTGGCTAACATCACTGAAGAAATGGTCAATACTGCCGATATCAATGATGCAGTAGAAGTTGTCACATCGAGTATTATTCAGGCAGCCGAAAAAACAATGGGGAAAACGTCAACCAGATATCCAAAACATCCGAAACCATGGTGGGATCAGAATTGTGAGGTAGCATTTAAAAAACAAAAGAAAGCATGGGGGATCTTCAGAAGATACCCCACTGCTGAGAATTTGATAGCTTTTAAAAAAGCAAAGGCAAATGCCAGAAAAATAAGGAGGCAAAGCCAAAGGGATTCATGGAGGAAGTATGTATCTAGCATAACATCTTCCACCAGCTCAAAAGCGGTCTGGGATAAAATCCATAAAATTAATGGAAAATATGCTTCTCACTCTCTGTCCATGCTGGAAAATAATGGCACAATAATCAGTGACATAAAAGGTATTGCTGATTGTTTGGGTGAAACATTTTCGTCCTCATCCAGCAATAGTATGTATACAAAGGATTTTCAGGCTTACAAAGTGCAATCTGAAAAACAATATCTAAACTTCCACTCTCCATCTAATGAGGAATATAATGTGCCATTCAGCAGAATAGAACTATGTACAGCAATCTCTCGCTCAGGGAATACTGCTGTAGGCCCGGATAAAATCCACTACAGCATGATTAAAAATCTATCAGACAATTCCCTCAGTAATCTTCTGAATCTGTTTAACAGAATATGGACAGAACATACTTTTCCAGACTCTTGGAGGCTATCTATCATCATTCCCATACCCAAGCCAAATAAAGACCACAAGAATCCTTCTAATTATAGACCAATTTCTTTGACTAGTTGTCTCTGTAAACTTTTCGAAAGAATAATAAACAGACGCCTGATGTTTCTCTTAGAGGAACAGAACTACTTATCACCACATCAGAGTGGATTCTGTAGGAACAGAAGTACCACAGACAATTCACACAGTGTGGAGTACTTTTACATTCAGTACTGTCGTGACCTTCAGTTCCACACTGTGCACATAAGCTTTTGCCTCGGCAAGACGTCTGAGAATGTCCAAATCGCTGGCATTTAAAGCAACGCAGCGGATTTGGAATATACAAACGAACTGCACAGCGCAGATACCCGGCTGTAACAAAGGATGGCAATGCAGGGTTGTTGAACGTGAGGATTAAATGTTTTGTGGGTATCAACTTGCCGTCTCGGCGGATCGAAATGCGTCGAACGGAAGTGACACCTTGGTCTGAGAGGCCGATCTGAATGTCTGATTCCTCTTCAGACATTAAGTCAAACTCAGATATCACACCTCGTGATGAGTTCAAACTTACGTGTGGTGTGACCGAAATTGCCATGTCTCCAAGAGTCTTCATTGACAAGAGCTTTACTGTTTGTTGAGGAGAGGCTGTTTCTACTAGTAGATCCCCTGACCTCAATTTTTGCGTTTTTTTTAAATGCCCGATGGTTGATTCAAATAGCTTTTGAATCAAAAAAAGAGAACACTTAGCAAGGGGTTTTTCTCCAGTTGCATGTACTATTAAGTAAGCGGGTTGGCTGGAGGTCTGGTTCTTTGTCGCTTGTTTGTTGTTTTTAGCATCCATATTTAAAAATTAATATTCAGCTCCTAGTGACCCCACCCACCATGGAGTCCAACAAGGAAATGCGGTCACATGGGAGACTCCCATAGACCGTCACACCAGGGTTTCCCAAAAGCTATACCCTCACAATGCAGTCAAGAAGAGCACATCTTGTCTGACGTGTCTGCCCGGTCTGCATCAATCAGTTGACTCCAAGCCGAGGTCAACAATGACTCAACGACCAGCCGATTGACTCAAACGGAGCCTGATTTGAGCCTCCCGTTTATCCGAAGCAGGGGCCAAAGCAGTGTGTTGGGGACGGTATGTTGCCCCTCAACTACCAGGATCCCCCTTTCCGGCATACGGGACACCACGCACGGCAAACACGTGGGTGGGCGTTCAGATCCCAGCGATGGTAAAGAAGAGTTTCTAAACCATCTCTGGGAGGTCCCCTCACCACGGACAGGAACCCACATCGAGGGGTTTTTTTGGAATAGCTCTTTTGAGCCAGTAAGCCGAAAAATTATAAGAAATGACATCGATGGGGGAGGATAAGGAGTCTGGGATCTCAGGTCCTTTGAACTTTCATTACAGATTTCGATTATTATAAATATTTTAAATGAACGGAACCATCCACTTTATTATTTAGTAAGATATATTCTGGGTCCAATCGTTAAAAATATTACTCTGATATATTACTAATTAAAAAGGGAAAAGAAGTTTCTAAGAAAATACAAGAAATGGAGGGAGATTTTAAAATTTATTCTTAGTGAAAAAAGTTATATTTTGGAATCAGATAGAAGAATTCGTCCGGGTCAAATCTACAAGATAATTTTTAAACCTCATTTTAGTTTAAATATGTTACATAGTGATTTTAATTGGCCAGAAATTTGGAAGAATATACACAGTCTGCCAGTCGAATGGATTGAAACGTCATGGCGAATCTTACAAAATGTGATTATGTGTAAGGAGTACTTACGAATTTATCATCGTTGCAGAACTGACAGTTGCTCGAGCTGTGGACGCACAGAGTCTATTATTCATATATTTTATGAATGTAGTGTTGCCCAATCGGTATGGGGATGAGTTTCAAGGGTGTGGAAAACTCCTATAAATTGGACAAATATTAAATATCAGAGTGATCTAATAGTTAGAAATCAAAATAGATACTTACTTAACTGTTGTATTGCCCTGGCTAATAAATGTATGATGATGTTTGACAGGAAATACTGTAGTGCTTCTCTAGTAATAGTAAAAATTAAACAGGAATTATGTTTTAAAATTAGGAGTGATATGGAAAAGATGACTCAGAGTGAAATAAATAATTTTTACAGGGGAACAAATACTATCTTTAAAATAGAAAATAATGTAATAAAATTTAACGACAAGTGGTGATTTTTAGTTTGTTTTTTGTTGGTTCTAATGTTTAGCTTTGGCATGTTTACTATTTTGAGTATTGTGATTAAATGTTTTATATTAAGTTTTTGATTGTATATTTGTCTTGCGATTAATATTTAATAAGTTATTGTATATTTTTGGGATAATTCCCTTAAATAATGTTTTGTAGTTTAATTTTTTGTATTCTATTGTTTACTATTTGTAAATTTATTTATTTAATTAATTGTCGGGTTTTATGTTTTTTGTAAAGTGATAGAATGATTTTTGGATCATGTAAATCGTAATTAACTTATGGCTTTGCAATATTTAATTCGCAATTGTTATAAATGAACTATTATGTGTTTTTGGGGCGATTTCCCTAATTAATGTTTTGTATTTTAATGCCTTATGTTCAATTATTTGGTGATTTAAATTTAAATCTTAAACAGTGTTAAATTCTATGTTTTTTTGTAAAGTAATAGAATGATTGTCAGGTTATGTAAATTGTAACTAACCTATACATTTTGTAAATACTGTGGACTTCATGTTCCTTTATATTTCATGTAAAAAACGGCAGGTATATTTTGTATTTAAAGGGTTATTAACATTGTTACTCTTTCATTTGATTTTTGTATGATTTTAGAAGCTTTTGTATTTGGTGACCTGCCGTTTTAACAAACTTTCAAACCACAGTATCTGTTCGCCATCTTTGTTCCCTTTAGTAAGTATTTTTGTTTTTCAACTGTTCTATAGCCTTCTTTCTTCCGTCCGTAGACTGACCTGCACGTTTGAAACACAACGTGTATTCGTAGGTCGAAAGACAACACTATCCTTTCTTTTCAGTGGTGGTGTGACCGTTTGGTCTACCACCACATTTCTCCTTGTTTTTTTTTCCCCTCTCTCTATCCCCTCTCCCTCCTTCATACTGCACATTTATCTTGGCCAGCCGTTGGCGTCTCCTTTGCCAGCGTCATTTGTGTGTTCGAGGACATCTTTCTTTTTGTAGTGCGTGTATACCGTACTGTAGTGGACTGCCATACTTTGGATACCTGTCAGCATACAGTGCTCTCATCAGTGCATAGTGCTCAGTGTTCTTCGTTTTCTTTATTATCGGTGGTCACGATTCCATGTCTCTAAGCATGAATCTTGACAAGCCATCCACAAGTTATGCCGCAGTAGCACAAGACATGACTGACTCATGTCTTGCCGTTGAAAGTTTCATAGAAGATGTTATGACATAAGAAGAGTCTGAGAATGAACAACTTGCGAAGGATGCAAGAGCTCCAACTCCAGAGACAACAGAACAAGATTCCGATCTACAGACTGAAATGCAAGAAAGACTCAAAAAAATACACCACCTGCAGGTCCATTCGAATAATAGCAAAAGAACAATTACAAATGCAGGACATCATCACGGCTTGCGAGAACATCGCCAACCCACAAGGTGAAGTAGAACAAGTATGCTTCAAGCCTAACAACATTGAAGTTATTGGACTCACTACCGTAGCAGCAAAAGAGAAACTAATTGGACATACCATAAAGATAGGATCTTTTGATTACATTTGTGAAAGCCTTGAGAAAAACCAAATTATGGTCACTGTAAGATTCGTTCCTAACGAGGCAGATAAAGAAGTTGTTAAAAGTAGTTTAAGTTTATATGGTAAAATTCTAAAAGTGTTAGTTAATACGGTAACAATAAATGATAAAAAGTTTAAAACTGACACATATAGAGTCATTATGGAGATCAGAAAACTTTTACCTAATTATATAGAAATTCTTGGGGAAAAGGTTGAGCTATTATATAACAGTATAAAAAAAACAATGTTGGCGCTGTGGCAGTCTACAACACGAAATAAAAGACTGTACTGTCAAACTCTGCCACTGGTGTAAAAGCTCACAGCATCTAATAAAAAACTGCCATTTTGATATAATTGCAAAAAAATACATAATAAAGAGACAATGTGCCCAGAGCCTACATTTTCTGAAATTTGCAAAAATGGAGGCAGAAACAAAACGAATGAAAGAATACGACGAAAAAGTTTAGATAGGCTAAAATCACAATTACATAATAATAAAGATATCAAAATAGAAAAACATGATGAAATAGAAAAAAGTAAAGAGATAGATATAGTTAATAATGAAAAAGAAAATGAGTTAGGGGAAGTAACTAAAACAAGAGAGGAAACTATAAATGTAGAGGAAAACATCGTTACATTTGAAAACAACACAATCGAAAAAAAATAGAGAACCAACAAAATGAAGCAAGTGTGAAAAAAGAAATACTTTCTATTAGCCTTGATGCCAGCCTAACTGGCAAAGAAATTATAGAAAAAGTTGAGAAGGTAATAACGAAAGCTGAGAAAAAAAAGTTAAGGAAGAGTAAACGAAATATAGCCCAACCAAATTACTTTTAAGTTCGCGACGTTAAACATCAAAACATTAAACATCTGTGGGTTTAGAAAGGTCTCCAAGCAAATTTACATTCTTAATATGCTTTTAACGGACCATACTGATGTCCTTCTTCTCCAGGACACAAACACGTACAACTTTGACGATATCAGAAAACTCCATAAGCTGTTTGCCAATTACAACATCTATGTGTCCTTTGCCCCTAGGAGAGGTTCTGGAGTCATTACTATGATTCATAAAAAACTGAAAGTCAATGACTTTAAAACAGATCACAATGGGAGAATCCTTTCAGTTGACATTTCGTATGAAAATAACCTGCTAAGAATTATTAACATCTACGCCCCTCCTCAACTATCTGACAGGAAAGATCTCTTTAATACACTCCCTATCTACCTTATGGGCAACAGAGATATAATAATGGCCGGAGATTACAACTGTGTTCTAAATCCCTTAGATAAAAAAGGAAAATTATGGCCTGACGAGTCACGTAAAATTCTTAACAAGATTACTAATGATTACCTCCTCTGCAATGCTTTCCGCCTTATCCACCCAAATCTCCCTGGTTACACTTGGGAAGCGCAAGGGATTAAAGAAAGGTTAGATAGAATCTACTAAAACTGTAATATTGGCAAAATCGACAATATCAATAAATATTACTTAATTGATGACAACAAGAAAATATCTGACCATAAATTAATAAATATGAACATTCACATTAAAAATAGCAATATTAGACAGACAAACAGAATCAAGGTCACCGATGACATACTTAAAGATCCCGACCTCCAGCTCAAAATTAAAGATATTATACAGAAAACAAGACCAACCGTAACTGGATCCAATGGCACGAGGACAATAAAAAAATCTACAAAGCCATTGAATGCACGTGGAAGAAAATCAAGCACAAGTGCTTTAACAAACTCAAACAACTACAGAGAGAACTAAGTTACAAAATTATTCAAAAGGACACCACTAGTATAGAACAGATAGAAAATAAGATAAGTAATGAAATTAACAATAAAATAAAAAAACAACTATATTAATTACAAAATGAATAGGCTGGGCATAAGTAGAAAAGCAGAAAATGACATCTTTAAAAGGAACAAAAAAACAAAAAGTCCGACCACGCTAAATAACTTGATTAATAACAAAATGACCACAGATGAAAAAATAATTTTAAAAGAATTCGAAAAATATTACAGCCAACTATATAAAAAGCCACCAACCAACTGGAACTATTGGGAAAAAGTTGAAAAAGATATCAAGCCTATAAAAGAAAGAGAAATTGGGCACATTGACAAGGAGATCACCAAGGTAGAAATAAATGACGCAATTGACAACCTACATATGAAAAAAGCCCCAGGAATTGACAATATCCCCGCGGAAATATACAGGTTCTTCAAAGATGACTTTACTGACATGTTTTATAATCTATTTAATCTCGACTCATTCAATGATAATTTCAATACTGGCAAAATTATTCTAATAAACAAAAAAGATAATGAGGAAAAGCAGATAAGTGACTTCAGACCAATCACACTCTTAAATATTGATTACAAGATTTATAGTACCATCATAGCCAAAAGAATTGACAAAATTTTCAGTAACCACATCAGCAGCACTCAGAGTGCTGGCATAAAAGGCCGCACTATTCAAAATAATACCATGTTTATCAACCTAATTAGCAATATTTATACCAAGAGAAAAACCCCTCTATCCATCTTGTCTATCGACATAGAGAAAGCATTTGACACGGTAAACAGGAAAGTACTATGAAAAATTCTTTATTCTTTTGGTCTTAATAACAAGGAAATTAACAAAATCAATTTACTGTACCAAAATCCCAGAACTAAAATTGTAATAAATAATAATGATTCAAATTTCTTTGACTGTCCTGCAGGTGTAAGGCAGGGATGCCCCTGCTCCATGGCTCTCTTCACCATCTACATAGAAGCTTTTCTGGCCACAGTCATGAATGACAACTTGATCACCCCTATACATATCCCAGGTGTTGTAAATAAAATTAAATATATAGTGCACGCCGATGACATGAACTTCATGATCATGGATAACGTTGCACTGAACAAAACTCTAGAAAAAATAAGAATATTTAGTAACCTCACCGGTATAAAAATTAATGAAAATAAAAGCAAACTTCCTAACATATACGGAAACTTATAATGTGAATCTATGAATATAGCAAATGTAGAAAACTTAAAAATTCTGGGGGTATGGTTTGGAAAAAAAAGTAATAACAAGAACTTTAAAGACATGATCTCAAAGCTTAACAACACGATATTAGAATGGGATAACATATGGCTATATATGCCAGAGTGTGTGACTGTTGCCAACAAGGCTATTATTGCTAAAATTATATATTTTCTATATATCACCAATCTTAACAACCAACAGATCAAAAATTTAGAAAAAATAATATTTAAATTTATATGGAACAGTGAGTTTGAACCGATCAATAGAAAAATTATGAAAAACGAAATCAAAGAAGGTGGTTGGAAAATCTGGGATATAAAAACATTTGAGCAGTCCTTGCAGCTAGCTAATATTATTAATTCTATTCTTTTACCTGTTCACCCATTATATTTGCTTGCCCGATATATACTGGGCCCCATCACCAACAGAATACTGCATACTCCAAATAACACTCCCTTTATTATAAATGAATCTAAAAACTACAAACTTTGGAGAGAGACGATCAATATTCTAATCAACAAAGACCAAATAGGCGAAAAAATAAGACTGAGAACTGTGTACAACAACATATTCCACCAGACTACCAATAGAAATGTTACAGACCCATCTGTGAACTGGAATGAAACTTGGAATAACCTTGAAAAACTACCTGCTGAATGGAGAGAACTGGCATGGAAAATACTAAATGAAGTGGTCATGACCAGAGTTTATCTCAATACCTACCAGCATTTGAAAATAAAGCACTGCCCACGCTGTAAAAGGGACGAAAACATCATTCATGTCTTTTTTGAATGCCCCATAGCCAAACAGACATGGGCATGGGTCAACAAAATATTTAAAACACACCTTAGTTGGCATAACGTAAACTACCATTCTAAATTTCCTGTCAGAAACCAAAATCATTATGTTATAAATTGGTTTACTGCTCTCACCAAAAGAACATTATAAAAGGCAAGATGTGCACTTATTTTTGAAAACAAAAAATGGAATGCAACTCTTATTGTTAATAAGATTAGAGACGAAGCTATCCGTAAACTGGCTGCTGATGATAAACATTTAACCAACAAGGAACATGTTACGTTATACCATAACACAGAAAACATAATTTGGAGTAAGATCAATGATAACTTTACTTTAAATGATCAGTCGCATTAATTTGGTGTCTTCTGTACCTACAGGCCTCACGGCACTCCTCCTACAACTTTTATATCCAACCTCGTTTCCTTTTAACGTTTCCTGCATTTGTATTTTTCTTTACTGTGCTTGTCCCATGTAATTATTATTTCTCCTCTGCTCACCAATGTATATCTTTGTAAATATTGTCTGCTTTATAATCACCATATATATGTAATTGTGTATATCTTTGGCTCACCAATGTACATTATTATTGTTTGTGCTTATCTATCCCTTACCTATGTAAACCATACGTAACATTGTCTGCTTGTTACTCATCAATGTAAAACTTTGTAAATATCATTTGTTTTTCACTCAACATTTGTCTATGCTTTTTTATGTAAATATTGTCGGTTTTTTGCAAACCAATGTAAATATTATCCCTTAGCTACTTATCAATATAATTTAAATAAATAAATAACAAAAAAAATAAAAAAATTCAATCATATACGCTCTATACTGTTCTTACCTTATCTGGAACGATAACGGGTTCTGGATCACTGTATGCGGTTGTGATACACTTTGGGAACCATGTACTATGTATAAGTTTGTAGTTACTAGTGCTTTGTAAACAGCAAATATGCTGTATTGTAATATTAAGGATGTTAATAAACTTTTATTAATAGTATCTGTTCTTATCAGCTTGATTAATCTTGGTTAATCAGCTGATCTACCCACTCATTCGGATGCCGACCGGACTTCGAGCCTCCAGCTCCCCGGATCATAGGTAAGTTTGTTTTGTATTTTTCTCTGTCCTACCCTCTTCTTACTTCTGCTGGAAGAGCGGCCTGCACGGTTTAAACGCACCGTGTATTCGCTGCTTGACCGGCAAAACTTTCTATCGCCCCACCAGCCTTAAGCGGGTGGGCACTCTAGTCCCTTCATAATAGCAGTAGCAGAAGTCATAGCACTCCTGCTAGCCTATAACTTCCTCTTCCTGCCTCTTCTTGGTTGGCCGCATTCTAGCGCCCCAGGAGGTTCTTCATCCCCTATCCCTCTTTCTATCATCTGCACATTTGATCATGGCAGCCTCGCTGAGAGCATCGCCATTAATAACCGTCCTGGTTCCTCTACACCCTCCGCACGGATGTCAGTTATGCCTCCTGATTTCCAGGGACTATTCGGACCATGCGGGGCTTGTGAAGCATTTGAAAGACGTCCACGGTACCACCCTGGCGTTTGAATGTCGTGCTTGCAAACTGGTTCTCAACCTTCTTAAACAGATGAAGTTACATCAGCAACAATCAGAAATCTGTCGTAACAGCATCGCCGCTGCTCCACCACCCCCGCCGCTACCAGCTGACAGAAAAAAGGTGTGTATCCCGACCCGCCCACTGAAAAAGTATTCACCGAGGAAGCGACGCAAGAGACCCACTCCACTCACAGACAGCGACTCGTCTCCAGGCACTCAGTCTAATGACTCACCGCCATGCTCTACCAACACGCGCCCCAGGCGACGTACTAGATCTATCATGGCTCGTTCACTGCCTGATCACCAAGACAGTCCGTCCAGACAACTCGAGAACTCACCCTGCCAAAGCCCAGGTACCGCCACCAGGAGCCCAGCCCGGCCCACAACTTCAAATTCCGCCAACCCAAGTCCGGACGTCTCTACAACAAGTACTTTGAACGCCAGTTCACCTTCAGTTACTACCCAACTGTGTAACTTACAGCCAAGGGTCATCTTAGAACGCTCTGACATCTGGTCTGGTCCTTCACCTCCTCCTACTCGTCCAGAGTTCGTCCCTTGCTCTTTCTCTCCCCTTAGGTCCAATCAAGACAACGCAAACACCAGCAACAGCATGCCCACCTCAACGCATCCAACGACGATCAACAAAAGCCAAGCAGCGAATAGCGTCCCCGCCTGGATAATGACGTAAGTCACCAGGTTTGATTCAGCCTTAGACGAGGACATGCTAGAAGTCATGCTATCAGACTTAACCAATCTAGTTTATAACATCTGTAACGTCGAACCAATTGATTTAGACCATCGATATGCTCCCAGTCGTCAGCCTCGTCCAGACTCCATCGCACAGGACGCCAGTGCCATCCAAAAACTGTATCGCTCAAACAAGAAGAGAGCTTTTGCAGCTGTTACGGGTGAAGGCATCAGATACTGCGACATCCCTGACGAAACTATTTTAAATCATTTCAGATCTATTCTAGGTGCTCCTCCGCCCAGTCCCGACCCACCACCGTTACCAGACCTCGGCCTCAACAATGCGGACAACGACCCACTGGGCCCCCTCTTCACACCCGCCGAAGTCGCTGACCGTCTCCGCCGTGGTCGCAACACTGCTCCAAGTCCTGATGGCATCAGATACAACCACTGGCGACGACTTGATCCCAGCGGCAACATTCTGGCGGCTGTTTTCAACGCTGTTAAGCGTACGGCACATATTCCTTACTCCTGGCGCCTCTCCACAACAATACTGGCCTATAAAAAGAAGCCCTACGACGACATCAGTAACTGGAGACCAATTTCCTTGTCCTGCACGCTAGGTAAACTATACACCGCCTGCCTGGCAAACCGTCTTCTAAAGTGGTGTGAAGACAACGCCCGCCTGTCACCCGCTCAGAAGGGCTTCGTCCACTATGAGGGTGTCAGGATTACAACTACATCCTTCAGTCCGTGATCCAGGACGCCCGGCGTACTCGCCGCTCCTGCCACGTCGCCTGGCTGGACCTGTGTAATGCTTTTGGTTCAATCCCACACGAGACCTTATAAAAAAGCCTTAAATAAGTTGGCCTACATCCAAATTCTATAAATACCATCTCTCTCCTATACACTGAAGAAGCCACACGTATCAGGTCGTCTTCAAGGTACCTGGAGCCCATCCCCATACTTGCAGGGGTCCGCCAGGGCTGCCCCATCAGCCCTATTTTATTCAATATAGCTCTAGAAGTAGGTATCCGTCTGACCAACTCCATCAACGCTGGGTACAACCTCCACAACTGCAAGTTCGACGTACTAGCCTACGCTGAAGATGTAACACTAATCAGCGACTCACAGCAGGGACTAGCCGATCAACTGCAACTTATGTCTAACTGGGCCAAGTGGGCAGGTGTCTCCTTTAATCTAAAAAAGTGCGCCTAACTCTCTGTGGACGGCAAAGCACACACTACTGGCAACGTTCGCTACTAAATCCAATATAAGCGTATTCCCACTCTAAGTCCAGACGATATTTATAACAATCTTCGCGTCCCAATAAAATTTGCAACTGGTTGGACCAGCCCAAATCTTTCCAACACCATACTCCAACACTTGGACAAAATAAACAACTCCAAACTGGCCCCATGGCAGCAAATCGACGCAGTCAACATGTTCCAAATCCCCAGGCTGATCTTCCACCTTTCGCTGAGAACGACATCTAAAAAGTCCATCGAAAAAATCGACAAAACAGTTAAGCGTTCTGCTCGTAAATGGCTTAACCTCCCCCTCCGTGCCAGTCCCGAAATCTTATACTTTTCGCACTCCATGGGTGGAGCAAACCTGCTCCCCTGCAACACCCTGGTAGACGTCGCCCAGGTAACGCACGCCGTTTGCCTCCTAGATTCCATAGATGCCAACGTTCGAGCCACCGCAGCCAACACACTATCTGCAATCATCCGTAAGAAAATAGGTAGAGATCCCACCACGTAAAACACCTGTGTGTACCTTAATGGTACTATGGAAGGCGACTTTGGCTCAAAACCTACAGACATCCGCTCCATGTGGACAAGACTTCGAGCCGCCGGCCGTAGACTTCAAAAGTGGATGCCTATTAAGTGGATCCCAGGCAAGGAGTTAGTTAGTTAGTTAGTTCTAGTTTTTTGGCACAAGAGCCACACAGGCTATGCTGCGCCATGACAAATGGTAAAATTAAACAAAGCTAAATATATATATCACAAAGCATCAATACAACACAAAAACACAAACAAACAGAACAACACAAATATAAATATATAATAAATAAATAAATAAATTAGTTAACTTAAATCTCTTTATTAATATTTATAACTTTCACAAAGTTCAGTATCTTATCAAGATTTAGCCTCTGGCACAAAATCTCTCTCAAAGTTGCATTTCCAAAATGCTGTCTGCGACTCTGGTCAAAAGCAACACAGTTGAAAAGTATATGTTTAACACTTAAAGTACAAATGCAATACTGGCATACTGGCTAGTCATCACCCTTCAAAAGGTATTCATGAGTAAGCCGAGTATGTCCAATCCACAGACGAGTAAGAATGACTTCAGATCTCCTATCATACTGTTTCTTGTGTGTCCAATTTTCTATTATAGGTTTGATCTCGTAAAGTTTATTGTGGACTTGTTTGTTCCACACATTTTGCCATCTCTCTGCTACTCGTTTTTTAACAACCAGCTTCAAGTCACCTCCTTCAATAAACATTCTATGCTGAGAAGGACTTGCTGACTTTGCAGCTGCGTCAGCTTCTTCATTCCCTCTTATACCTACATGGCCTGGGACCCAACAAAATTTTACAAGAATATTACTCGCAATAAGATGGCAAAACAGTTTGCGAATTTTAATCACTATAGAGTGAGAACTAGGTTCATGTGAGATCAAAGCCTGAAGTGCATTAACTGAGTCAGTGTAAATAACACAGAAACGATGACCTTTTCTAATTACATATTTTAAAGCTAGGTAAATAGCCAGCACCTCTGCAGTAAAAATGGAAGAATTCGATGCAATTTGTTCTGCCACGATCTCATCCTGGCAGACAAAGGCTGAGCCAACGTAATAAACCGATTTCGATCCATCAGTATAAATAGGAATTAAATTCCTGTCGTGGTGTTGAATTTCTGCAAAGTGCTGCCTATAGATGTAGTCCGGAGTAAATTCCTTAGAAAACTGCTTTAAGCTAATGTCAACATTTATCGCAAGAGTTGACCAAGGTGATATATTATCGACCTCGGCCTGTAAAATGTTGCTTGTGTCCAGGTCAATCGTGCTGCTTACATTCTCCATTCTAATGTCAAATGTAGAGACACAACTTGGGCGAGCTGTAAATAATCTTTTCAGCTGAGTATCTAATACTCTACAATAAACTGAAGGTTTAGCCAAAGATTTCTGGTTGGTTGGTTAATTGGTTAAAGTTTATTGGCACAAGAGCCACATAGGCCAAGCTGCGCCACAACTTATGGTATATATACGTACATAAATAACAATAAAAATGAACAAAACAAAAAACAAAAAACCAATAACAAAAATATACAACAGTTAAACTGTGTATAACAACAACATGTATATGGATATAAATAAATAGATAATTAAATTTCTTTATGAAATATTTGTAACTTTTAGAAAGTTCAATAATTTATCAACATTTGGCTTCTGGCCCAAAATTTCGTTAGAACTTGCATTTCCAAAATGCTGCCTACGAATCCGTTCAGAGGCGATGCAATTGCTCAGTATGTGCTTAACGCTTACATTACAATTGCAATACTGACATACAGGCTGGTCATCACCCTTCAAAAGGTATTGATGAGTCAGTCGAGTATGTCCAATTCTCAAACGAGTAAGAATGACCTCAGATCTCCTGTCACAGGGTTTCTTCTGTGTCCAATTTTCTATCACAGGTTTGATCTCGTGTAGTTTATTGTAAACTTGTGCGTTCCACAAATTTTGCCATCTCTCCTGCCACGATTTCATCCTGGCAAACAAAGGCTAAGCCAACATAGTCATCCGATTTAGATCCATCGATATAAATAGGAATTAAATTCCTGTCACGATGTTGAATTTCTGCGAAGTGCTGTCTATAAACATAGTCTGGGGTGGTTTCTTTTAGAAACTGCTTTAAGCTTAAATCAGGGGTGGGCAAAAGCCGGCCCGCGGGCCGGATCCGGCCCTTTTGCTAATTTTATCCGGCCCGTTGAAAAATTCCGCACGCAAATTTTTTAAAACTCTTTTATGAGATTTTGTTGACATCAACATTATTAGTGTGCGTACTGTATATATAATAGGCGTAATAAAATGGGCGGTCGGCTGACTACACTAGTGTGGACGATGTCGCGACGATCGCTCTCAGGGCGGTTTTTTCGTCGAACACAAAGGAGATCGCGCTAGGTTCGAAATGCATGTGTGGACGGCATATGCTGTACTCCTCTCACTTTTCGAGGGACGACAGGTTGCACCACGCGTATTGTTAATTTTGATTTAGCACTGATCGCATACTCTTTTTTGTTCGAGTCTAATATTAGTTTGCAAATATAAAATTGAAAAAGTGGACTTTTTATTGTATTAATTAAATTATTTATTTGTAGACCTTTGTAAAATGAGTCAATCTAAAAAAAGAAAAGTTGCTTTGAAATGCAGAAACTTCAATGAAGCTTGGACGGTAAAATATCTTTTTACAAACATTAATAAGAAAGCAATTTGTTTAGTTTGTCAGGAAACAATTGCTGTTTTCAAAGAATACAATTTAAACAGGCACTTTGCAACAAAACATCCAAAATATGCATCACTTTCTTTAAAAAAACTTCAAACTGTAGCAGAAAACTTAGCAAAAAACTTGAATAACAAACAAAATATTTTTACCAAACAAAGTAATATAGAGAAATCTACCACAAAAGCAAGTTATGTTGTCGCACACAAAATTGCTAAGTTCTGTAAGCCGTTTTCTGAAGCAAAATTTGTTAAACAATGCATGGTACAAGTGTCGGAGATATGTTGTCCTGAAAAGAAACATATTTTTGAAAATGTAAGCCTTTCGAGAATTACAATAGTACGACAGATTGAAAATATTTCAGGAAACTTACTTGACCAGCTAAGAACAAAAATTGCTGATTTTACCTATTGTTCTCTGGCTTTAGATGAGTCCTGCGATATTACTGATACAAGTCAATTATTAATATTTATTCGCGGCATTAACAAGAAATGTGAAATTAGCGAGGAACTTCTTAGTGTGCATCCAATTAAAGATACAACTACTGGTGAAGACTTCTTTCTCACTGTTGAAGAGTGTTTAGTTAAAGTAAGTTTAACTTGGAATAAAATAGTAAGCGTCACTACGAATGGTTGTCCTAGTTTAACAGGGAAAAATGTAGGCTTACTTAAACGAATTCGCGACAAAGTAAAAGAGTTACAACCAGAACACGATATATTATTTTTGCACTGCATTATTCATCAAGAAGTGCTATGCAGAAAAGTTTTGAAATTGAATCACGTCGTTACTGTTGTGACCAAAGTTGTGAATTTTATCCGAGGACGTGCCGTAAATCATCGACAGTTTGTTGAATTTTTGAAAGAAATTGAAAGTGACTTCTACAAAATTCCTTATTACACTGAAGTGAGATGGCTTAGCATTGGTAAAGTTTTGGACAGATTTCAATATTTGCTTGATAAAATAGTATCCTTCTTGTCGATAAAAGAAAAACTACATGATTTTCCTGAATTGCAAAATAAGGCTTGGCTAAACAATTTCTCGTTTTCAGTAGATATCGTAAAAGATTTGAATGAACTAAATATAAATCTACAAGGGAAAAACCAATTCGCTTTCAATATGCACTCAAACGTCAAAGCATTTATGACAAAACTCAATTTATTTGCTGAAAACTTTAATAATAAATTATTAAATCATTTCTCCTCATTGCAAGCACGGCGAGAATCATTGAAAAATACAGATTTTTTTAAATATAGTGCAATAACACAAGACCTGCATTCTGAATTCCAAAAAAGATTTCAAGATTTCAAAGCTATTGAAAAACCTTTATCATTAATTAGCCAACCTTTCAATTTCGATGTGCAAGAAGCTCCTGTTCAAATTCAACTAGAACTAATTGACTTACAATCAAATAATTTACTAAAAGAAAATTTTCACTCAAACAAATTGAGTGCTTTCTATGGCGCTTTGAATAACGAACATTTCAAACATTTTTTTAACTATGTTCAAAAATACCTTGTTTTATTTGGTTCGACATATATTTGTGAAAGAACTTTTTCTTTAATAGTTTCCACGAAAAATAAATATCGATCACAAATTACTGACGAAAATCTACACTCGATATTAAGGATTGCTACAAGTGATTTGGAACCCAATTTTGAAGAAATAATGTCAGATGAACATTCGAGATTTCACGTTTCGCATTAACTATAAATATTTATTTTAACGTTTGATGTTTTTCTTCTCTTTTTTGAATTCTATTTACTATTATATTTACGAAATGCAATATACATGTTAAATTGTAATAACTATGTGTCAATATAAAATAATTTGTATCGTTAAGACATAAATAAGTAACAAAATAAAATCTTTCATTGACTGGTTTATCTAATAGCCATTTATTTATAATAATATTTCTTTAAAAATTACGTGACATATTTTATTCAAATTGAAATGATACTTAGTGTTTTTGTCAAAAAAAAAAAAATTGGGCAGGGAAAAAACTCCATCCAAAACATCCGCTTGTGCAAAGCATACGCGATATAGTCCTCCGGCCCAGGAGACATTTTGAAAATTTCATTTTGGCCCGCGCTTTAAAGTATTTGCCCACCCCTGGCTTAAATCAACGTTTATCACAAAAATTGACCAAAGTGATATATTATCGACCTCGACCTGCAAAATGTTGCTTGTGTCCAGGTCAATCGTGCTGCTTACATTCTCCATTCTTATGTCAAATGTAGGGACACTACTTGGGCGAGCTGCAAATAATCTCCTCAGCTGACTATCTGAACAACCAGCTAAAAGTTTATTTTAAGATCTCTGTTTAATGTAATAAAAAAGAGACAACTGTTCTCTCCTAAGAGATAGTGGAAGCTCATAAGTATCCACATACAAGCTTTGTACAGGAAAAGTTCGAAATGCACCACTGCAAAAACACAATGCTTAATAGTGGATTGGATCCAGCATCCGAAGAGTAGATTCTCGTGTAGAGCCATACAAAACGCATCCATAGTCCAGCTTAGAGCAAACAAGAACCCTATAAATCTTCAGCATAAAACATTTGTCTGAAACCCCAGGATGAGCAGACAATACCTTTAACAGGTTTAAAGCTTTTCAACATCTACTCTTCAAATTGCACAAGTGTGGTAAGAACGTCAATTTATGGTCAAACACGACACCCAAAAATTTTGCTTTGTTGACCGTTGGAATTTTAACCCCATTTACGTGAATTTCAGGATCCATATGCAAACCACGCCTTCAGCAAAAGTGGATGCACGAGGTCTTCTCTACCTTAAAACTGAAACCATTAATCTTGGACCAATTGTCTATTCGATTTAAGGAGGTTTGCAGTTGTCTCTCAATAATACCCATGTTACTAGACTGACAGGAGATCTGAAAGTCATCCACATACAGAGAGTGTTTCACACTAAGAGGAAGACAGTTAGTTATACTGTTAATTTTTATTAGGAACAGAGTTACACTCAGAATTGAACCTTGAGGGACACCCTCTTCTTGTGTGAAAGGCCTAGACAAAGTGTTGCCCATCCTGACTTGAAATCTTCGATTCTGTAGGAAGTTTTTTATAAAAATTGGTAAATTACCCCGCAATCCGAATTTGTGCAGATCACAAAGTATCCCATATCGCCAGCAGCGATCATAGGCCTTCTCTATATCAAAAAACACAAACACTAAGTGCTGTCGTCTAACAAACGCTTCGCGTATAGATGTTTCAAGGTTTACTAGATTGTCTGTGGTACTTCTGTTCCTACCAAATCCACTCTGATGTGGTGAAAAGTAGTTCTTTTCCTCTAGGAGAAACATCAGGCGTCTGTTTACCATTCTCTCGAAAAGTTTGCACAGACAACTAGTCAGAGAAATTGGTCTATAATTAGAGGGATTCTTGCAGTCTTTACCTGGCTTCGGAATGGGAATTATGATAGATAGCCTCCAAGAGTCAGGAAAAGTATGTTCTGTCCATATTCTGTTGAACAGATTTAAAAGGTTACTAAGGGAATTGTCTGACAGATTTTTAATCATGCTGTAATGGATTTTATCCGGCCCTACAGCAGTATTCCCCGAGCGAGAGATTGCTGTACATAGTTCTATTCTGCTGAATGGCACATTATATTCCTCATTAGATGGGAGAGTGGAAGTTTAGATATTGTTTTTCACTTTGGACTTTATAAGCCTGAAAATTTGTTGTATACATAATATTGCTGGATGAAGACGAAAATGTTTCACCCAACAAATCAGCAATACCTTTTATGTCACTGATTATTGTGCCATTATTTTCCAGCATGAACAGAGAGTGACAAGCATATTTCCCATTAATTTTATGGATTTTATCCCAGAATGCTTTTGAGCTGGTGGAAGATGTTATGCTAGAGACATACTTCCTCCAAGAATCCCTTTGGCTTTGCCTCCTTATTTTTCTGGCATTTGCCTTTGCTTTTTTAAAAGCTATCAAATTCTCAGCAGTGGGGTATCTTCTGAAAATCCCCCATGCTTTCTTTTGTTTTTTAAATGCTGCCTCACAATTCTGATCCCACCATGGTTTCGAATGTTTTGGATATCTGGTTGATGTTATCCCCATTGTTTTTTCGGCTGCCTCAATAATACTGAAAGTGACAACTTCTACTGCGTCATTGATATCAGCAGCATTGACCATTTCCTCAGTGACGTTAGCCAAAGAGGAAAATGCAGGCCAATCTGCCGTTTCAAATTTCCAGCGTGGTGGACGGGCTGTTTCACAGCTTTCTCTGCCTCGATATTTTAAAAATATTGGGAAGTGGTCACTAGAGAGTGGATTAGATCCAACCTCCCATGTAAACGCTGAAAACAGATTCGGGGTTGCTAATGATAGATCAATGGCAGTGAATGTTCTTGTTGGGGCGTGGAAGTATGTCACTTCTCCAGTATTAAATAAATATAGTTGGTGATTACCAATGAATCTTTCAATGGCTCTGCCTCGACGGTTAATATCGTGACTGCCCCACATTGGATTGTGACCATTGAAATCACCAAGTAAAAGGAAAGGAGTTGGCAGCTGTTCAACCAATGCATCCAATTCATCGTCATTGACTCTGACATCTGGTGGCAAGTATATGGAACAAACTGTGACAGTGACGCCCATAGATATTCTGACTGCCACAGCTTGCAGCTCTGTTGTTATTTGTACCGGAAAAGACGGGATGCGGTTTGAAACCAGTACAGCCACACCTCCACTGGCGCGGGTGTGGCTGTCGTCATCTTTACGGTAAAGATCGAATCCTTTTAAAGAAATTCTTTCTCCAGGTTTTAGATGTGTTTCCTGGAGTGCCACGCAGAGAGATGAGGTAGAGTATGTCAGGTGTTTAACGTCAGAGAAGTTGTTGCGGAAACCACGACAGTTCCATTGGATTATTTTATAATCCATTATGTGTTTGAGGTAGCATTCTTTGCGAGGGTATCCCTCTTTAATTTAACAGGGGGTCTCTCTTTTGGAGGTGACTTTGGTTTCGTAACCTCCGTATTAGGCTCTTCGTCAGATATGTCAGAAAACTCACTCACAGATTGAGCTTCTGATTTTTTTGAAACTTTAGAGAGGGCTGCTTTCACTCTTTGTTTGTTAAGTGGGTTCTTACTGGCTTTTTTAGAACCCACATTTCTGGTTGTTACCCCTGATTTACTTACAGAGGTTTTAGTCTTTGTGATCTCCTTTTCTTCTGATTGTGTAGATGGGATCAATAAGCATCTTGCATGGCGTGTAAAAGATTCGCTTGGGAATACAGAAATATCTGTTTGAACCCCACGTGTCGTAGTAGATTTCAACACGGCAGCAAATGTCTTTTGTTGCATAGGTGCACTTGGAGTGACCATGCGACGAGCCTCTGGATATGATATGTTTTTCTCAGTTTTTACCCGTTGAATTTCTTTTTCTCTTTGCCATGCAGGGCATTTCCGGGAGTAGGAAGGATGGGCATCTTTGCAGTTCACACAGTGTGGAGTACTTTTACATTCAGTACTGTCGTGACCTTCAGTTCCACACTGTGCACATAAGCTTTTGCCTCGGCAAGACGTCTGAGAATGTCCAAATCGCTGGCATTTAAAGCAACGCAGCGGATTTGGAATATACGGACGAACTGCACAGCGCAGATACCCGGCTGTAACAAAGGATGGCAATGCAGGGTTGTTGAACGTGAGGATTAAATGTTTTGTGGGTATCAACTTGCCGTCTCGGCGGATCGAAATGCGTCGAACGGAAGTGACACCTTGGTCTGAGAGGCCGATCTGAATGTCTGATTCGTCTTCAGACATTAAGTCAAACTCAGATATCACACCTCGTGATGAGTTCAAACTTACGTGTGGTGTGACCGAAATTGCCATGTCTCCAAGAGTCTTCATTGACAAAAGCTTTACTGTTTGTTGAGGAGAGGCTGTTTCTACTAGTAGATCCCCTGACCTCAATTTTTGCGTTTTTTTTAAATGCCCGATGGTTGATTCAAATAGCTTTTGAATCAAAAAAGGAGAACACTTAGCAAGGGGTTTTTCTCCAGTTGCATGTACTATTAAGTAAGCGGGTTGGCTGGAGGTCTGGTTCTTTGTCGCTTGTTTGTTGTTTTTAGGATCCATATTTAAGAATTAATATTCAGCTCCTAGTGACCCCACCCACCATGGAGTCCAACAAGGAAATGCCGTCACATGGGAGACTCCCATAGACCGTCACACCAGGGTTTCCCAGGAGCTATACCCTCACAATGCAGTCAAGAAGAGCACATCTTGTCTGACGTGTCTGCCCGGTCTGCATCGATCGGTTGACTCCAAGCCGAGGTCAACAATGACTCAACGACCAGCCGATTGACTCAAACGGAGCCTGATTTGAGCCTCCCGTTTATCCGAAGCAGGGGCCAAAGCAGTGTGTTGGGGACGGTATGTTGCCCCTCAACTACCAGGATCCCCCTTTCCGGCATACGGGACACCACGCACGGCAAACACGTGGGTGGGCGTTCAGATCCCAGCGATGGTAAAGAAGAGTTACTAAACCATCTCTGGGAGGTCCCCTCAACACAAACAGGAACCCACATCGAGAAGCTGCGAGGTCACCCACGGCATCCATCTCCTCTTTTCTAGGGACCCCATGGTAAAATCCATCGCATTAAACTTCCTGCGTAGCGTCGTCCGCAAAAGAATCCGACGAAAACCCTCAGAAGAAGACCTCTGCACCTACCTACACAGATCCATGGACAACGATTTCGGCTACGACCCTACTGACATCACTTCCACGTGGACACGTCTGCGTAAAGCCTCCCGAAGGCTGCAGAAAACAATGGACATCTCTTGGGTCAAGCTCGACGACACCATCGCAATTTCCTCTAACGGCCTCCCCATACCAAGACACGCCACATCCAAGATCCTTAACAACATGGCGAAAAAATCACTTCTAAACAACCTCTTGAGAAAGCCAGACCAAGGCAAGGCCTACAAACTTACCGCTCAACACCCTGCCAGTAATCACTTTCTGAGAAACGGCAAGTACACCACGTTTGCCGACTGGCGGTTTATCCACAGAGCTCGACTCAGTGTGGTACCCCTACACGGCCTTCGTCGCTTCGGTAACCTGTCCTCCAAATGCCGCAGGTGTAATTACCCAAAGGTAACTTTGGCCCACGTCTTCAACCACTGCCGACAAAATCTTCACCTGGCCACCGAGCGACACAACGCAGTCCTGAGAAAACTCTACCGTGCCGTCAACGATCCCAACATTACCATTAGATGTAACCAATGCGTCCCCGGCTTCGAAGAAAACTGCCGCCCAGACCTCGTTGCCATAAACGAAGTCACAAAGACGGCCACCATCGTTGACGTGGCCATTCCATTCGAAAATGGCCACGACGCCTTCAACCAGGTCAGAGCCCTAAAAATCAACAAGTACGCCGCTCTCACCCAATTTTACAGGTCTCAAGGCTACGACACATTCTGCGACGCCTTCGTCGTCAACTTTCTAGGGGGATAGGACCCCAGCAACATCGCCGTCCTCCAGCACCTAGGGATAGTGAGAAACTATTCGAAGACCATGGCCAAACTGATAATAAGCGACAGTATTCGCTGAAGCCGCAACATCTACCTTCGCCACCTTGGTTTTGAGCCACGTGCTGCACATCTCAACCACCGCAGCTACCCCGCTGACTCCCAGGACACTCGCAGAAACTGCAACTAACTTGGACTCCTTGGACTATCACCACACCCTGTACATAGCTGGCAATCTGTGCCCATGTCGCGCTCACCTAATTTCTTTTGTAACTTTGCTCTCAGCTGGCAACTTGAGCCCATGTCTCGACCTTTACTCTGTCCACATCGCGCTATTCTGGCAGGCTATGTGCCCGTGTAACCGGTATCCTCACTCGTACCACTCGGCGCCTCCTCGGTGGAAGCCTGTGTTCAGTCCCGCGATTGACTCCTCCTCCGCCCAAAGTATGAGCCCAAACACCGTCGGTGCCACACCTGCGCACCTGACTGCGGTGTCAACATGGGGCGGGATTGTGCATGAGTGACCACCTTCTGGGTGCGCCCCTGGTACGTGTCCTGTACTTTTCATGCTTTAGTCATAAACCCTGGCTTATATGCCCATGTCACGGTCTCTACCTTGTTAATTGGTTGGTAATAGTTTTTTGGCACAAAAACAACACAGGCCAAGCTGCGCCACAACACATGGTATAAATAAATACATAAATAAATAACAATAATAAATAGAATAAAATAGAACAAAATAAAACAACAACAAAAAAACAAATAACATAGAACCGATAACAAAAATAAATAACAATTAAAATATATATAGTAACAAGGTGTAAATATAAAACAAACAAACAACTAAATCTGTTTATAAATATTTGTAACTTTTAGAAAGTTCAGTAATTTATCAACATTTGGCCTCTGGCCCAAAATCTCTTTAAAACTTGCATTTCCAAAATGCTGCCTACGAATCCTTTCAGAGGCAGTGCAATTGCTCAGTATGTGCTTAACGCTTACAGTACAATTGCAATACTGACACACAGGCTGGTCATCACCCGTCAGAAGGTATTGATGAGTCAGTCGAGTATGTCCAATTCTCAAACGAGTAAGAATGACCTCGAATCTCCTGTCATACTGTTTGTTGTGTGTCCAATTTTCTATTATAGGCTTGATCTCGTAAAGTTTATTGTGGACTTGTGCGTTCCACACATTTTGCCATCTCTCTGCTAGTCGTTTTTTAACGACTAGCTTCAAGTCACCTCCTTCAATAAACATTGTATGCTGAGGAGGACTTGCTGACTTTGCAGCTGCGTCAGCTTCTTCATTCCCTCTTATACCTACATGGCCTGGGACCCAACAAAATTTTACAAAAATATTACTCGCAATAAGATGGCAAAACAGTTTGCGAATTCTAATCACTATAGAGTGAGAACTAGGTTCATGTGAGATCAAAGCCTGAAGTGCACTGACTGAGTCAGTGTAAATAACACAGCGATGATGACCTTTCCTAATTACATATTTTAAGGCTAGATAAATAGCCTGCAACTCTGCAGTAAAGATGGAAGAATTCAATGCAATTTGTTCTGCCACGATCTCATCCTGGCAGACAAAGGCTGAGCCAACGTAATCAACCGATTTCGATCCATCAGTATAAATAGGAATTAAATTCCTGTCGTGATGTTGAATTTCTGCAAAGTGCTGCATATAGATGTAGTCCGGGGTAGATTCTTTAGGAAACTGCTTTAAGCTAATGTCAACAGTTATCACAGGAGTTGACCAAGGTGATATATTATCGACCTCGGCCTGTGAAATGTTGCTTGTGTCCAGGTCAATCGTGCTGCTTACATTCTCCATTCTAATGTCAAATGTAGGGACAATACTTGGGCGAGCTGTAAATAATCTTTTCAGCTGAGTATCTGATACTCTACAATAAACTGAAGGTTTAGCCAGAGATTTCTGTTTAATGTAATACAACAAACAAAACTGCTCTCTCCTAAGAGATAGTGGAAACTCTTAAGCATCCACGTAAAAACTTTGAATAGGAGAAGTTCGAAATGCACCAGTGCACAAACGCAATGCTTGATGATGGATTGGATCCAGCATCCGAAGAGTAGATTCTCGCGCAGAGCCATAAACAACACATCCATAATCCAGCTTAGAGCAAATGAGAACTCTATATATCCTGAGCATCGAACATTTGTCTGCTCCCCAGGATGAGCAGCATAATACCTTTAAAAAGTTCAGAGATTTTAAACATCTACTCTTCAAATTGCGCAAGTGTGGCAAGAACGTCAATTTTTGGTCAAACACGACACCCAAAAATTTTGCTTAATTGACCATTGGGATTTTAACCCTATTTAGGTGAATTTCAGGGTCCAGGTGCAAACCACGCCTTCGGCAAAAGTGAATGCACGAGGTCTTCTCTACGTTAAAACTGAAACCATTGATCTTGGACCAATTGTCTATGCGATTTAGGAAGGTTTGCAGTTGTCTTTCAATAAAACTCATGTTAGTAGAGTGACAGGAAATCTGAAAGTCATCCACATACAAGGAGTGTTTCACACTGGGAGGAAGACACTTAGCTATGCTATTAATTTTGATTAGAAACAGAGTCACACTCAGAATAGAACCTTGAAGAACACCCTCTTCTTGTGTGAAAGGCCTAGACAAAGTGTTGCCCATCCTGACTTGGAATCTTTGATTCTGCAAAAAGTTTTTTATAAAAATTGGCAGATTACCCCGCAGTCCAAATTCATAAAGATCACAGAGTATTCCATATTGCCAGCAGCGATCATAAGCCTTCTCTATATCAAAAAACACAGACACTAAGTGCTGTCGTCTAATAAACGCTTTGCGTATAGATGTTTCAAGGTTTACTAAATTGTCTGTGGTACTTCTGTTCCTACAAAATCCACTCTGATGTAGTGAAAAGTAGTTCTTTTCCTCTAGGAGGAACATCAGGCGTATGTTGACCATTCTCTTGAAAAGTTTGCAGAGACAACTAGTCAGAGAAATTGGTCTATAATTGGAGGGATTCTTGCAGTCTTTACCTGGTTTGGGTATGGGAATAATAATTGATAGCCTCCAAGAGTCAGGAAAAATATGTTCTGTCCATATTCTGTTAAACAGATTCAGAAGGTTACTAAGGGAATTGTTTGACAGATTTTTTATCATGCTGTAGTGGATTTTATCCAAACCTACAGCAGTATTCCCCGAGCAAGAGATTGTTGTACATAGTTCTATTCTGCTGAATGCCACATTATATTCCTCATTAGATGGGGAGTGGAAGTTTAGATAACCTGATGATGGTCTATTGAATGGACCGAAAACGTTCGTTTTCTTAATTAAAAATTCCCTCAGCAACTTATAAGGTGGTGGTTATTGGAGGAAGTTTACATATTGTTTTTCAGTTTGGACTTTATAAGCCTGAAAATCCCTTGTATACATAATATTGCTGGATGAAGACGAAAATGTTTCACACAACAAATCAGCAATACCTTTTATGTCACTGATTATTGTGCCATTACTTTCCAGCATGGACAGAGAGTGAGAAACATATTTTCCATTGATTTTATGGATTTTATCCCAGACTACTTTTGAGCTGGTGGAAGATGTTATGCTAGAAACATACTTCCTCCAAGAATCCCTTTGGCTTTGCCTCCTTATTTTTCTGGCATTTGCCTTTGCTTTCTTAAAAGCAACCAAATTGTTAGCAGTGGGGTATCTTCTGAAAATCCCCCATGCTTTCTTTTGCTTTTTAAATGCTGCCTCGCAATTCTGATTCCACCATGGTTTCGGATGTTTTGGATATCTGGTTGACGTTTTCCCCATTGTTTTTTCGGCTGCCTGAATAATACTGGAAGTGACAACTTCGACTGCATCATTGATATCAGCAGTATTGACCATTTCCTCAGTGACGTTAGCCAAAGAGGAAAATGCAGGCCAATCTGCCGTTTCAAGTTTCCAGCTTGGTGGACAAGCTGTTTCACAGCTTTCTCTGCCTTGGTACTTTAGAAATATTGGGAAGTGGTCACTGGAAAGTGGATTAGATCAAACCTCCCATGTAAACGCTGAAAACAGATTTGGGGTTGCTAATGATAGATCAATGGCAGTGAATGTTCTTGTTGGGGCGTGGAAGTATGTCACTTCTCCAGTATTAAATAAATACAGTTGGTGATTGCCTATAAATCTCTCAATGGCCCTGCCTCGACAGTTTATGTCGGGACTGCCCCACATTGGATTGTGGCCATTGAAATCACCAAGTAAAAGAAATAGAGTCGGCAGCTGTTAAACCAAGGCATACAATTCATCGTCATTAACTCTGACATCTGGTGGCAAGTATATGGAACAAACTGTGACAGTTACTCCTATTGAAATTTTGACTGCCACAGCTTGCAGCTCTGTTGTTATTTGTACCAGTAAAGACGGGATGCGGTTTGAAACCAGTGCAGCCACACCTCCACTGGCGCGGTTGTGGCTGTCGTCATCTTTACGGTAAAAATCAAATCCTTTTAAAGAAATTCTTTTTCTCAAGATTTTAGATGTGTTTCCTGGAGTGCAACACAGAGGAATGGGGTAGCTGATGTCAGGTGTTTAATGTCAAAGAAGTTGTTGCGAAAACCACAACAGTTCCATTGGATTATTTTATAATCCATTATGTGTTTGAGGCAGCATTCTTTGCGAGGGTATCCCTCTTTAATTTAACAGGAGGAATCTTTCTTTTGGAGGTGACATTGGTTTCGTAACCTCCGTATTAGGCTCTTCGTCAGATATATCAGAAAACTCACTGACAAATTAAGCTTCTAATTTCCTTCAAACTTTAGAGGGGGCTGCTTTCACTCTTTGTTAAGTGGGTTCTTACTGGCTTTTTTAAGACCCACATTTCTGGTTGTTACCCCTGATTTACTTACAGAGGTTGTAGTCTTTGTGCTCTCCTTTTTTTTCTGATTGCGTAGACGGGATCAATAAGCATCTTGCATGGCGTGTAAGAGATTCACTTGGAGAGACACAAATATCTGTTTTAACCCCACATGTCTTAGTGGATTTCAACACAGCAGCAGATGTCTTTTGTTGCAGAGGTGCACTTAGAGTAACATGCGACAAGCCTGTGGATATATGATATGTTTTTAACAGTTTTTACCCGTAGAATTTCTTTTTCTCTTTGCCATGCAGGGCATTTCCAAGAGTAAGCAGGATGGGCATCTTTGCAGTTCACACAGTGTGGAGTACTTTTACATTCAGTACTGTCGTGACCTTCAGTTCCACACTGTGCACATAAGTTTTTGCCTTGACAAGACGTCTGGGAATGTCCAAATCGCTGGCATTTAAAGCAACGCAGCGGATTTGGAATATATGGACAAATTGCGCAGTGCAGATATCCTGCTGTGTCGAAAAATGGCAATGCCAGTTTGTTGAGCATAAGGATTAAATGTTTTGTGGGTATCAACTTGCTGTCTCGACAGATCGAAATGCGTCAGACAAAGGTGACACCTTGGTCCGAAAGGCCGATCTGAATGTCTGATTCATCTTCAGACATCAAGTCGAACTCAGATATCACACCACGTGATAAGTTCAAACTTCCACGTGGTGTGACCGATATTTCCATGTCTCCAAGAGTCGTCATTGTCAAAAGCTTTGTTGTTTGTTGAGGAGAGGCTGTTTCTACTAGTAGATCCCGACCTCAATTTTTGGGTTTTTTTTAAAATGCCCGATGGTTGATTCAAATAGTTTTTGAATCAAAAAAGGAGAACACTTAGCTAGGAATTTTTCTCCAGTTGCATGCACTATTAAGTAAGCAGGTTGGCTGGAGGTCTTTCCTTTGATCGTTTCTTTTAGGTTTTTGGAATCCATATTAGAGAATTTATATTCAGCTCCTAGTGACCCCACCCACCATGGGGCCCAACAAGGGGATGCCGTCACATGGGAGACTCCCATAGACTGTCACACCAGGGTTTCCCAGGAGCTATACCCTCACAATGCAGTCAAGAAGAGCACACCTTGTCTGACGTGTCTGCCCGGTCTGCATCGATCGGTTGACTCCAAGCCGAGGTCAACAATGACTCAACGACCAGCCGATTGACTCAAACGGAGCCTGATTTGAGCCTCCCGTTTATCCGAAGCAGGGGCCAAAGCAGTGTGTTGGGGACGGTATGTTGCCCCTCAACTACCAGGATCCCCCTTTCCGGCATACGGGACACCACGCACGGCAAACACGTGGGTGGGCGTTCAGATCCCAGGGATGGTAAAGAAGAGATACTAAACCATCTCTGGGAGGTCTCCTCACCACAAACAGGAACCCACATCGAGGGGCTGACTGCAAAGGACGCTGCATGAAGCAGCTAAGGTTGATTGGTTGGCTAGTTGATGTTTTTTGGCACAAGGACCACACAGGCCAAGCTGCATCACAACAAATGGTAATTTGTATATATAAATTAAAATAAACATATATATCTATATTATTAAATAACAACAAAAATATATTGCAATAAATATAAAAATAAACTATATATATATATATATATATAACAAATATGTAAATAAATATGTACAAAGAGATTTAGCTAGTCACTTTTAAAAAGTCCAGTAAGTTTTCAAGATTTGGCCTTTGACCAAAACTACTGTCAAATGTGCATTTCTGAAATACTGTCTATGCCTCGTCTCGAAGGCAGAGCAGTTGCAGAGTATGAGCTCCACACTTGAAATGCAGTTGCAATACTTGCATACTGGCTACTCATCGTCTTTGAAAAGTTATTCATGAGTCAGTCGAGGATGTCCAATTATCAAACAAGTAAGGATAACATCAGATCGCCTATCACACTGTTTATTATGTGTCCAATTTTCTATCGGTGGCTTAAGGGGACACACTGTCAAAAATTTCACTAAAATCGACCAAAATATTTATTTTTGGATTTTCCAATTTTCCATTTGTACGTAGTTTTGTGCACCAAAATCTATTAAAATTTTCCAAAAATACGAAATAATAAGGTCAAAATTAATAAAAGTAAAATAATTTACTATCATAGGTCGTCTGCTATTTTTTCTAAAATTACCATTTTAGTGAAATTTTGTACGGCAGTCATAGTCGATATTTTCAAGATGGCGGCTCATGTCGTATATCGTTCAAAAGCTTGTCTCTTTGTCTTTCCCGCTCTCAACTTCGTTTAGACAAAGGAGCGGTCTCTGTTCATAGTTATAAGCTCTTTTATTGGCTAAACTTTCCATCTTATACTCGCTGTGATTGGTCAGAGGATATTTTCGTGACTGCGTGATTACCGATATGCTTGCGCAGTGAGTGTGTTTTGTCACTATTGACTAATAGAATGTTGTGTTATTTTTTGAGCGTTTACTAGTTTTATTTATCTGTGTAAAATCGACGTTTTTTAGTTTTTAAAAGATTTTTATTTAAATAATTATGCCACGTACAAAAGGATCGACAAAGCAAGCATTTGGACAGAAAAAAAAAAGGAAAATCGCAAGATTTGAGTGGAGGAAGACAAACAAAACAAACAGACTCCAAGAATAACATGAATATTGCAAATGATGGTCAAGAGAATTTAGAAAATTCTACATTTTCCAAAAAATTTAAAGCACCAAATAATTTTGATGAAAATATGGGATCGACTTTGTATCAAAAACAAAATATTTCGAGAAGACAGCCACGTGTTTGGAAAATCAATGCCCTGGATATAGAATTATTAGTTTAAAAGCAATTGAAAATTTAACGAAATCACTTGCATGCCCAAAATGTTATCAGCAGAATTTAAAAATAATAGAAAAAAGTAAAGGTATTTCTACAGTTTTTGATGTCTTTTGCCATAATTGTAATAAAATAATTACTAAAGTAAATTCATCGGTTTTTAATAAAGTAAATAAAACTTCTGATATTAATACTTTGGCTGTAGTATCAGCAAAAAATAATGGTTTTGGGTATACTAGATTAGCAAATTTTTTTTCTGGGATGAATATTCCAAGACCTTTCCATCTGAAAACTTTTCAATCAATCTCTAAGACAGTTGATAATGCAGTATCTGAAGTTTTAGAAGAACATTTTCAGGAAGTTGCTAAGATAATAAAAACTGAATATAAAAAACTGGATGCAGCTAATGATGATGATATTGTTAATATTGCTGTTAGTTATGACGGCACATGGCACAAGCAAGGTCATTCATCATAATTTGAAATTGGTGTTGTTATTGATATTTTGACAGGTCTTGTTCTTGATTTTGCTGTCATGAGCAAATATTGTCATGGTTGTTGCTTAAAAAAGTCAAATCCTAAAAAATTTGAAAATCATGACTGTCAAATAAATTACAGTGGATCATCAGATGCCATGGAAGTGGAAGCAGCATTACAACTATTTGGACGCTCAATAAAAAAATATGGTCTTCGATAACTGACTGTTCTTTCTGATCGTGACTCAAAACATCATAAGTTACAGGAAAATAATATTTATGGTAAAAATTATTTAATTAGCAAAGAAGAATGTATAAATCACGTTTCAAAACGAATGGGTTCAGCACTAAGAAAATTAGAAAAAACAAGTAAATTGACTGAAATAAATTTAGGAGGTAAAGGTCGTCTCACATGTGAAAAAATAGAGAAAATACAGAATTATTACGGACAAGCATTAAAAAATAATGCACCAGATGTTGAAAAAATGAGAAATGCTGCTTTTGCATCCCTTTTTCATATGATTTCAACAGATAAAGAGCCACATAACACATTTTGTCCCACCAATATCCAGTCTTGGTGTCATTTTAAATAAAATCTCAAAGATCCATCTCAAAAACGAAAACACACACACACAGTTCCAAAAAAAATTGATCAAGCTCTTTTCACTATATACAAACGATTGACTGATCAAGAACTTTTAAAAAGATGTACTAGAAATAAAACCCAAAACAACAATGAAAGTCTTCATTCACTTATTTGGCAAAAATGTCCTAAAATTAATTTTGCATCTTTAAAAACAATTACTACAGCAACTTCCTTGGCCGTTATGCAGTTTAATAAAAGTCCTACTGCATTTATAAACACCCTTGCTAAATTAAGTATTCCTATTGGATATTATCATCTGGAAGCAGCAACTTTTACATTGAGAAGAAAATTATCTGATGCTGCTAGATTCTCGAGTGAGAAGGCAAAAAAAGATAAAAAGAATTAAAAATGAAAAAATTGAAAACAAATGATTAAAAATGAAGCTACAGAGGGCATAGTATATAAAGCAGGAGCTTTCTAAAACAGAATTAACAATTTTATATGCATAATTCTGTTTCAAAACTTTAAACTTGTTTTTCTCAAATTGTGATTTTTGTTAATTTTAGTTTTGGAAAATCTATAATTTAAGAATTGCTGCATGCAGATTTGTGAATTTTGGCAAATATCAGCATTAATATGTATGGAAATGGGCAATATACTTTATTTTATGTAATACTCAATCATTTTTTTTTATATTAATAAATTTATGGTTGGTTGGTTGGTAATAGTTTTTTGGCACAAAGGCAACACAGGCCAAGCTGCGCCACAACACATGGTGTAAATAAATACATAAATAAATAACAAAATTAAATAGAATAAAATAGAACAAAACAACAGATAAAAACAATAAACATAGAACCGATAACAAAAATAAATAACAATTAAAATGTATATAGTAACAAGGTGTAAATATAAAATAAACAAACAACTAAATCTGTTTATAAATATTTGTAACTTTTAGAAAGTTCAGTAATTTATCAACATTTGGCCTCTGGCCCAAAATCTCTTTAAAACTTGCATTTCCGAAATACTGTCTGCGACTCTGGTCAAAAGCAGCACAGTTGCAAAGTATGTGTTTGACACTTAAAATACAAATGCAGTACTGGCATACTGGCTGGTCATCACCCTTTAAAAGGTATTGATGAGTAAGCCGAGTATGTCCAATCCTCAGACGAGTAAGAATGACTTCAGATCTCCTATCATACTGTTTCTTGTGTGTCCAATTTTCTATTATAGGTTTGATCTCGTAAAGTTTATTGTGGACTTGTTCGTTCCACACATTTTGCCATCTCTCTGCTACTCGTTTTTTAACGACCAGCTTCAAGTCACCTCCTTCAATAAACATTCTATGCTTAGAAGGACTTGCTGACTTTGCAGCTGCGTCAGCTTCTTCATTCCCTCTTATACCTACATGGCCTGGGACCCAACAAAATTTTACAAGAATATTACTCGCAATAAGATGGCAAAACAGTTTGCGAATTTTAATCACTATAGAGTGAGAACTAGGTTCATGTGAGATCAAAGCCTGAAGTGCACTAACTGAGTCAGTGTAAATAACACAGCGACGATGACCTTTACTAATTATATATTTTAAGGCTAGGTAAATAGCCTGCAACTCTGCAGTAAAGATGGAAGAATTCGATGCAATTTGTTCTGCCACGATCTCATCCTGGCAGACAAAGGCTGAGCCAACGTAATCAACCGATTTCGATCCATCAGTATAAATAGGAATTAAATTCCTGTCACAATGTTGAATTTCTGCAAAGTGCTGCCTATAGATGTAGTCTGGGGTGGATTCCTTAGGAAACTGCTTTAAGCTAAAGTCAACATTAATCACAGGAGTTGACCAAGGTGATATATTATCGACCTCGACCTGTGAAATGTTGCTTGTGTCCAGGTCAATCGTGCTGCTTACATTCTCCATTCTAATGTCAAATGTAGGGACACAACTTGGGCGAGCTGTAAATAATCTTTTCAGCTGAGTATCTGATACTCTACAATAAACTGAAGGCTTAGCCAGAGATTTCTGTTTAATGTAATAGAACAAAGACAACTGCTCTCTCCTGAGAGATAGTGGAGGCTCATAAGCATCCACGTACAAACTTTGAATAGGAGAAGTTCGAAATGCACCAGTGCACAAACGCAATGCTTGATGGTGGATTGGATCCAGCATCCGAAGAGTAGATTCTCGCGCAGAGCCATAAACAACACATCCATAATCCAGCTTAGAGCGAACGAGGGCTCTATATATCCTGAGCATCGAACATTTGTCTGCTCCCCAGGATGAGCAGCATAATACCTTTAAAAGGTTAAGAGATTTTAAACATCTACTCTTCAAATTGCGCAAGTGTGGCAAGAACGTCAATTTATGGTCGAACACAACACCCAAAAATTTTGCTTCATTGACCATTGGGATTTTAACCCCATTTAGGTGAATTTCAGGTTCCAGGTGCAAACCACGCCTTCGGCAAAAGTGGATGCACGAGGTCTTCTCTGCATTAAAAGTAAAACCATTGATCTTCGACCAATTGTCTATGCGATTTAGGGAGGTTTGCAGTTGTCTTTCAATAAAACTCATGTTAGTAGACTGACAGGAGATCTGAAAGTCATCCACATACAATGAGTGTTTCACACTGGAAGGAAGACACTTAGCTATGCTATTAATTTTGATTAGGAACAGAGTCACACTCAGAATAGAACCTTGAGGAACACCCTCTTCTTGTGTAAAAGGCCTAGACAAAGTGTTGCCCATCCTAACTTGAAATCTTCGATTTTGCAAGAAGTTTTTTATAAAAATTGGCAGATTACCCCGCAGTCCAAATTCATGCAGATCACGGAGTATTCCATATCGCCAGCAGCGATCATAAGCCTTCTCTATATCGAAAAACACAGACACTAAGTGCTGTCGTCTTACAAACGCTTCGCGTATAGACGTTTCAAGGTTTACTAGATTGTCTGTGGTACTTCTGTTCCTACGAAATCCACTCTGATGTGGTGAAAAGTAGTTCTTTTCCTCTAGGAGGAACATCAGGCGTCTGTTTACCATTCTCTCGAAAAGTTTGCACAGACAACTAGTCAAAGAAATTGGTCTGTAATTAGAGGGATTCTTGCGGTCTTTACCTGGTTTGGGTATGGGAATAATAATTGATAGCCTCCAAGAGTCAGGAAAAATATGTTCTGTCCATATTCTGTTAAATAGATTCAGAAGGTTACTAAGGGAATTGTTTGACAGATTTTTTATCATGCTGTAGTGGATTTTATCCGGACCTACAGCAGTATTCCCCGAGCGAGAGATTGCTGTACATAGTTCTATTCTGCTGAATGGCACATTATAATCCTCATTAGATGGGGAGTGGAAGTTTAGATATTGTTTTTCAGTTTGGACTTTATAAGCCTGAAAATCCCTTGTATACATAATATTGCTGGATGAAGACGAAAATGTTTCACCCAACAAATCAGCAATACCTTTTATGTCACTGATTATTGTGCCATTACTTTCCAGCATGGACAGAGAGTGAGAAGCATATTTTCCATTGATTTTATGGATTTTATCCCAGACTGCTTTTGAGCTGGTGGAAGATGTTATGCTAGAAACATACTTCCTCCAAGAATCCCTTTGGCTTTGCCTTCTTATTTTTCTGGCATTAGCCTTTGCTTTCTTAAAAGCAACCAAATTGTTAGCAGTGGGGTATCTTCTGAAAATCCCCCATGCTTTCTTTTGCTTTTTAAATGCTGCCTCGCAATTCTGATTCCACCATGGTTTCGGATGTTTTGGATATCTGGTTGACGTTTTCCCCATTGTTTTTTCGGCTGCCTGAATAATACTGGAAGTGACAACTTCGACTGCATCATTGATATCAGCAGTATTGACCATTTCCTCAGTGACGTTAGCCAAAGAGGAAAATGCAGGCCAATCTGCCGTTTCAAGTTTCCAGCGTGGTGGACGGGCTGTTTCACAGCTTTCTCTGCCTTGGTATTTTAGAAATATTGGGAAGTGGTCACTGGAAAGTGGATTAGATCCAACCTCCCATGTAAACGCTGAAAACAGATTTGGGGTTGCTAATGATAGATCAATGGCAGTGAATGTTCTTGTTGGGACATGGAAGTATGTCACTTCTCCAGTATTAAATAAATATAGTTGGTTATTACCTATGAAACTTTCAATGGCTCTGCCTCGACGGTTGATATCGTGACTGCCCCACATTGGATTGTGACCATTGAAATCACCAAGTAAAAAAAAAGGAGTTGGCAGCTGTTCAACCAATGCATCCAATTCATCGTCATTGACTCTGACATCTAGTGGCAAGTATATGGAACAAACTGTGACAGTGACGCCCATAGATATTCTGACTTCCACAGCTTGCAGCTCTGTTGTTATTTGTACCGGAAAAGACGGGATGCGGTTTGAAACCAGTACAGCCACACCTCCACTGGCACGAGTGTGGCTCTCATCATCCTTACGGTAAAGATCAAATCCTTTTAAAGTAATTTTTTCTCCAGGTTTTAGATGTGTTTCCTGGAGTGCCATGCAGAGAGATGTGGTAGGTGATGTCATGTGTTTAACGTCAAAAAAGTTGTTGCGGAAACCACGACAGTTCCATTGGATTATTTTATAATCCATTATGTGGTTGAGGCAGCATTCTTTATAAAAGTATCCCTCTTTAGTTTTACAGCCGATTTGCCTTTTGGAGGCGAGTTTGGTGGTGTAACCACCTTATTAGTCTCCTCATCTGAGAAGTCAGAGAACTCACTCATAGACTGAGTCTCTGATCTTTTAGATTTAGAGAGGGCTGATTTTAATTTTTGTTTGTTCAGTGGGTTCTTATTAGCTTTTTTAGAACCCACATTTCTGGTTACTATCCCTGCTTTAGGTAGGGGTGTTTTTTTCTTTATATTCTCCTTTACTTCTGTATCTGTAGATTGAGTTAACAAGCATCTAGCATGGCGAGTGAAAGATTCATTTGGTGAAACGGAAATTTCTGTCTGAACCGCACATGTCTTTGTGGACTTCAAAACAGAAGCAAATGTCTTTTGTTGTAATGATGCACTTTGAGTGACCATGCGCCGAGCCTCTGGGTAAGGTATGTTGTTAACTGTTTTTAGGCGTTGAATTTCTTTTTCTCTTTGCCATGCAGGGCATTTCCGAGAATAGGCAGGATGGGCATCCTGGCAGTTCACACAGTGTGGAGTACTTTTACATTCAGTACTGTTGTGGCCTTCAGTTCCACACTGTGCACATAAGCTTTTGCCTCAGCAGGAGGTCTGGGAATGTCCAAATCGCTGGCATTTGAAACAACGCAGCGGATTTGGAACGTATGGTCGAACTGGGCATCGAAGATATCCCGCAGTCACGAATGATGGCAATGTTGGCTTTCCGAAAGTGAGAATAAGATGTTTAGTCGGTATCAACTTGCCATCACGACAGATGGAGATGCGTCGGACAGCAATGACACCTTGATCTGCAAGACCGATCTGGATATCTGATTCATCTTCAGACATCAGATCGATCTCGGATATCACACCACGTGATGAGTTCAAACTTGCGTGTGGTGTGATGGTGACTGTTATGTCTCCTAGAGATGTCATTTTTAAAAGCTTTGCTGACTGTTGAGAGGAGGCTGCTTCTATCAGTAAGTCCCCTGACCTCAACTTTTGTATTTTCTTTAAATTCCGAATAGTTGATTCAAACAACTTTTGAATTAGGAAAGGGGAACACTTGGACATAGGTTTTTCAGTAGTACTATGTACTATTAGGTAGGTTGGTTGGTTAGATGAACTGACCTCCTTTGCTGGTAATACATCAGTCCTTGTAATTTTTGATTTTGTTGAATCCATGTTTAAAAATAACTATTCAGCTCCTAGTGACCCCACCCACCATGGGGCCCAACAAGGGGATGCCGTCACATGAGAGACTCCCATAGACCGTCACACCAGGGTTTCCCATTAGCTATACCCTCACAATGCAGTCAGGAAGAGCACATCTTGCCTGACGTGTCCGCCCGGTCTGCATCGATCGGTTGACTCCAAGCCGAGGTCAACAATGACTCAACGACCAGCCGATTGACTCAAACGGAGCCTGATTTGAGCCTCCCGTTTATCCGAAGCAAAGGCCAAAGCAGTGTGTTGGGGACGTTATGTTGCCCCTCAACTACCAGGATCCCCCTTTCCGGCATACGGTAAACACGCACCACGCACGGCAAACACGTGGGTGGGCGTTCAGATCCCAGGGATGGTAAAGAAGAGATACTAGACCATCTCTGGGAGGTCCCCTCACCACGGACAGGAACCCACATCGAGGGGTATGGACGGACTGAGCAACGTAAGTATCCTGCTGTTATAAAGGATGGCAAGGTTGGTTTGTTGAAAGTAAGAATCAGGTGTTTGGTTGGTATCAACTTGCCATCTCGACGAATTGAAATGCGCCGGACAGCAACGACACCTTGATCTGAAAGACCAATCTGAATATCTGATTCGTCTTCAGACATTAGATCAATTTCAGATATCACACCACGTGATGAATTTAAACTTCCGTGTGGTGTGACAGTTACTTCCATTTCTCCCAGGGTCTTTGTTTCTAGAAGTTTTGCAGATTGTTGTGAGGAGGATGTTTCCACCAGTAAATCACCTGATCTTAATTTCTGAATTTTTTTCAAATCTCCAATAGTCCACTGGAACAATTTTTGGATGAGAAAAGGAGAAGCTTTAGACAAGGGTTAGTCACCAGTTGCGTGTACTATTAAGTACGCTGGGGTACTGGAAATTTTTAAATTTTTTCGCTCATTCAAATTTTTTATTTTTGAGGAATCCATAATTAGAAGTTAAAGATTCAGCTTCTGGTGACCCCACCCACCATGGGGCCCAACAAGGGGATGCCGTCACATGAGAGAATCCCATAGACCGTCACACCAGGGTTTCCCAGGAGCTATACCCTCACAATGCAGTCGAGAAAGAGCACACCTTGTCTGACGTGTCAGCCCGGTCTGCATCGATCGGTTGACTCCAAGCCGAGGTCAAATATGACTCAACGACCAGCCGATTGACTCGAACGGAGCCTGATTTGAGCCTCCCGTTTATCCGAAGCAGGGGCCAAAGCAGTGTGTTGGGGACGGTATGTTGCCCCTCAACTACCAGGATCCCCGTTTCCGGCATACGGGCCACCACGCACGGCAAACACGTGGGTGGGCGTTCAGATCCCAGGGATGGTAAAGAAGAGATACTAAACCATCTCTGGGAGGTCCCCTCACCACGGATAGGAACCCACACCGAGGGGCAAAAAGAACGGTGAACTGGGTGGCGGAAGTTAGCCCACGATTGAAAAGATTACTTTTGCCCAGGAAAAAGATAAACCTGGGATGGTCCCGATGCAAAGTCGAAGAGTATATAAACGTACTGCAGTGTTTTAAATGCTGCAAAATTGGCCATATGGCAAAGGACTGTACTGAGAAGGGGCTTGTCTGCAGCCAGTGCAAACAAGATCACAAATACAAGAAATGTCCGAAAAAGGGACAAGCAGAATGCTGCAACTGTAAAAAAAAGAAGCTTAAAGACTTGAATCACAATGCGTTCGATAAAAAATGCACCCAGATACAGAAAATGATTATAGCCAAAACTCATTATGGCGAAAATTAAAGAACATAAACAGATTGAAAAGATTAAGATTGTACAGATACACGTTCAAAAATCAACAGGGGCAACTTCGGCTCTAAGCAAAACTATGGAAAAGGTAGATATTGCGCTCGTGCAAGAGCCATACTGCCGCAGGGGTACACCGGGCTGTATCCGGGTATCCTACAGAACCTTGTACTCAAAGGATGAAAATCCAAGAACTATGATTATTGTAAATAACCCCAATTTACCTGTGCTGTTTTATGCCAGTTGGAGTAACAGAAACATGACCTGTGTAAAGACGGGAATCGGACGTAATAGCTTTATAATGGTGAGTGTCTATTGCCCAATTACAGATGCTCTTAGTCCGCTACTCAAAGATCTTGACAGCTTAACCCTTTCCCGGCCAGGGTACCGATCTATCGTTACCCTAATTGTTTCGCAAAACAGCCAGGGTACCGATTCATCGTTACCCTGTTAAAAATCAATTTTTATAAAATTTATCTACAACAGATGTCAGCACTTGACAGTATCGTCTTGTTTATCGTCTGTTTCACATATTTTTGTCCAGGTGGTGTTTTGTCGATGTAAAAAATTTTAATTATCGATGTTTTTTCCTTAATTTTTATTTTCTGATTATTTTTTATTTCATTTTTAGCATATTTATACAATAATATTACTATAGTAAGTTCATTAATGGTATAATAAGTTTATTCAGCTATAATATGTTAATGCATCATAAATATTCAAGTTATGACCATCAGTTCTGATATTTTATATATTTTTTTAATTTTTAATTTTTAATTATTTTTTAAATCTAAAATATCAGCAAATGTTACATCTATTGCTACTGGTAATCATATGTTTATTACGAAAATAAATAATCTTGTTTGATATAAAATGAATAAAGTATATTAGTTCATTATATTAGTTGAAAGCAGAATAAAGTTTAGATTTTAAACAAATGTTTGATATAATGTGCGATAATTTCACAACAAATAAACGTACATGCATAAATGTTATATCAAATTGTACAGAACAATATTGTACGTGGTATTGGCTTAGTGACAATAAGAATGAAGTAACCAGGCAATGTTAATTTTGACAAACAGTAACAAATTTTCAAGTCTGAATGTCAGTTATCATTTTTTTTTTCCTCAGAAATTTTTCAAACAAACTTTATCGAAATATATGTCGTATTTCAAACTAACTATATTGATAAATAAATGTGATTTTTTTCATATGAATAAAATAATAATTTAATTTTTAGTGAATTTTTAAAATAATATTGCCTGATTCACCTATTTTAACCTTGGCCGTTTTACAAAATAAGGGGACGTGGCAAACGGCAGGCTAAGGTTAATCAAGACTTATAAGGACAAAAACATCATCATTGTAGGAGACTTAAATACCCACTCACAGCTGTGGGGTAACCCAGAGAATGATGGAAGAGCGGAAGAACTCTTGGATTTTGTGAGCTCAAATGAGCTACACATTATGACCCGGAGTCTCTACCAACGTTCGATGCCGCAATAGGGCAAAGTTGGATAGATGTGACAATTTGCAATGGCAGAGCGCTTAACTGCATTCAGGGCTAAAATGTCGCACCTATTAGTAGCTTAAGTGATGATAGCTACATCTTTTTTGAGCTGGGACATGACAATCAAAGTGAGACAGAAGAGATGACACATTATGCAATCCATCAGGCCAACTGGCCGCTATTTAATAACAAGCTGGCTAAGGAGATGAAAGTGTGGGACCCCCACACTGTAAGTAACAAGGAGGAAGCAGAGAAACAAATTAACGAGTTCCACAATTCTTTAATAGAAGTATGTAATGAAACCATACCACGTAAAAAGAAAGAAAGGAAAAGCGTCCCATGGTGGACAAAAGAGCTGGGTGAACTAAGAAAAGAAAACAACCGCTTGCGTCGAAGATACCAAAGAAGCAAGATAGAGAAGGAAAGAAGAAAGAAAAAGAGGGAATACCTTGCACATTGTAAAGAGTATAAAAACCATATTAAAGACGACAAAATCAAATCATGGAGAGAGTTCTGTACTCAGAGCTCAAGTAAGCCCTGGAGTTACTTATACAGGGCATGTGCTGGCAAAATCAGAAAACCCCAGTACCTGACTGCCATCAGGGAGAATGAGGAGTATACAGTGGAGATTAACAACACAGTTAAAGCACTCATGAATGTATTCTTCCCGGACGACGATCCAAGTACAAACTCCCCTAGACAACGGGAGTTAAGAAATGCAATGGCTAGCCCCTATGAGGGACCCATGGAACCAGAATTCACGACACAAGAAGTAGACTGTGCCGTCCGCCATCTTCATCCAGGTAAAGCGCCAGGAAGTGATGGGATAACGACAGAAATCGTTCATAAAATATGGGACTTGAACCCAGGTTACTTAACTCAAATGTACAACAATTGCCTGAAGTATGGTCTCTTTCCAACGATATGGAAAGAAGCAAACCTAGTTATCATACCTAAAGGTGAAAATCTTGACAAGAGCATCGCAAAAAGTTATAGGCCGCTGAGCCTTCTACCGACCCTCGGGAAGGTACTAGACTACCTTATAAATCAAAGACTACTACACCACTTAGGGGCTAATGAATATCTAAGCCCGAAACAGTATAAATTCCTTCCGCACAAATCTACGGAAAACATAATACGGAAAGTTATAGAAACGATAAACAACACCATAAACACCTACAAGTACTGTTGCGCAATAACTCTCGACATTCAGGGAGCCTTCGACCATGCGTGGTGGCCCCTGATCTTGAGCACTCTTAGGAAAGCAAGATGTCCCAAAAACATCTATTATGTTGTGGAGAACTACCTGCATGAGAGGAAAATAAAGTACAAGACAGGCAACATTACTATTAATAAGACACTGAACAGAGGGTGCCCGCAGGGCTCCAACTTGGGGCCCTTGTTTTGGAACATAGTGTACGATAACTTCTTAAAGATTGACAAGAGAGACGGTGTGAGAGTTTGCTTATGCAAATGATACAATAGTGCTGTTTAAAGCGAATGCCAGACAACAAATAGAAGATAAAAGTAATCAAGTGCTTAGGCTGACATCGGCAAAAGGAAAAAACCTAAAGCTTTACTTTAACCCCAGAAAGACAAAGGCTATAGTATTTACCAAAGGGCGAACGCCCGATTTGTAATAACGTACCCCGACTATAAAAATGGATGGTCAAGGCAATAAAGTGAAAAAAGAGATAACCTACCTTGGCATGGTTTTAGACCATTGCCTCACTTAACTTCCACATGCCACAACAATAAAGACTGCATGCACTAACATCTTCAATGCGTTGGCAAGAGTAGCACGCTCCAACTGTCGTGCGGTCTCTCTTTTGAAGGTGACGTTGGTTTTGTAACCTCCATATTATTCTCTTCATCAGTAAACTCGCTCACAGACTGAGTCTCTGATTTTTTAGATTTAGAGAGAGCTGCTTTCACACTCTGTTTGTTTAATAGCTTCTTACTAGCCTTTTTAGAACCCAGGTTTTTACCCCTGTTTTAGATAGGGGAGTGTTTTGTTTTGTATTCTCCTTTTCTGGTGTTTCTTTTAATGGTATCAGTAAACATTTCGCATAGCAAGTAAGATATTCTTTTGGAGACACAAAAATATCTCTTTGAACTCCACCTGTCTTTGTGGATTTCAAAACAGCTGCAAATGTCTTCTGTTTAAGTGATGCATTTGAAGTGACCATGCACCGAGCCTCTAAATATGATAGGTTGTTAATGGTTTTTACTCGCTGGATCTCTCTCTCTCTCTCTGCCAAGCAGGGCATTTTCATGAGTAAGCAGGATAGGGATCCTTGCAGTTCACACAGCATAAGGTACTTTTACATTCGGTACTCTCGTGACCTTCAGTTCCACACTGTGCACATAAGCTTTTGCCTCGGTAGGAGGTCTGGGAATGTCCAAATCGCTGGCATTTAAAGCAACACAGCAAATTTGAAACATACGGACGAACTGGGCAGCGCAGATATCCTGCAGTAATGAAAAATGGCAATGTCAAGTTGTTGAATGTCAGAATCAAATGTTTTGTGGGTATCAACTTGCCGTCTCGACAGATCGAAATACGTCGGACAGAAGTGACACCTTGGTCCGAGAAACCAATCTAAATGTCTGGTTCATTTTCAGACGTCAAGTCGAACTCAGATATCACACCACGTGATAAGTTCAAACTTCCACGTGGTGTGACCGATATTCCCATGTCTCCAAGAGTCGTCATTGTCAAAAGCTTTGTTGTTTGTTGAGGAGAGGCTGTTTCTACTAGTAGATCCCGACCTCAATTTTCGGATTTTTTTTAAATGCCCGATGGTTGATTCAAATAACTTTTGAATCAAAAAAAAGAGAACACTTAGCGAAAGGTTTTTCTCCAGTTGCATGCACTATTAAGTAAGCAGGTTGACTGGAGGTCTTTTCTTTTGTCGTTTCTTTCGTCTGTGCTTGTTTATGGTTTTTAAAATCCATATTTAAGTATTTATTTCCAGCTCCTAGTGACCCCACCCACCATGGAGCCCAACTAGGAAATGCCGTCACATAGGGGATTCCCATAGACTGTCACACCATTGTTTCCCAGGAGCTATACCCTCACAATGCAGTCAAGAAGAGCACACCTTGCCTGACGTGTCCACCCGGTCTGCATCGATCAGTTGACTCCAGGCCGAGGTCAGGAATAACTCAGCAACCAGCCGATTGACTCAAACAAAGCCTGATTTGAGCCTCCCGTTTATCCGAAGCAGGGGCCAAAAGCAGTGTGTTGAAGACGTTATGTTGCCCCTCAACTACCAGGATCCCCATTTCCAACATACGGGTCACCACGCACTGCAAACACGTGGATGAGCGTTCAGATCCCAGGGATGGTAAAAAAGAGTTACTGAACCATCTCTAAAATATCCCCTCACCACGGACAAGAACCCACATCGAGGGGATTAACGTTTTCAAACTTCACAAGATACCTTCCTCAAAATTTCCACATTCCTATTTGAAGATCACTTAGGCAAACTGACTAAACAGACAGTGCCTTCCTCATCAAAAGCAATTCATTTGAAATTACATAGAACAGAATGCACAACTCTTATTGAGAGTATCAGAGCTCCAGTTATTTCCAAGCCAACTTGAAGAAATAATTAATAGCAAATTTTCTCTTATAGACAAATCTACAGATATTGCTTGTGAAAAACATTTGAGTCTTTGTGTTAAATACCATAGTTAAAAAAATATTAAAATTGTGTCAGATTTCCTTGCATTAATTCCTGAAACAACAACAGCTGAAGCACTTCATGATTTTGTGAAAAGAATTTTTTACTGATATAGGTATTGATATTAAAAATTGTTTTGCTCTTGCAACAGATGGAGCTTCTAATCTTTGTGGAGTTAATAAAGCATTATAAACTCTGATAGAAACAAAATAATCCAGACCTTAATCTCGTTAAATGCATTTGTCATTCATTGCATTTAGCTTGTTCACATGCATTTGAAGAAATGCCTTCTAATATTAACTAATTAATGATAGATATTGACCGGTTTAGCAGATCATCTCTTTGAAGTGAAAAATACATGGATATATATAAACTTCTATATGATGGCAAAAATTTCCTGAAAATAATACCATTATTAAGGACACATTGGCTAGGTAGAAATTAATGTGTAAAAAAATTCTCGATCAGTGGGATGCTTTAAAATTACATTTTTCAGTGGTTTCTTGTACTTCTCATTAGATAGTATGCCAGAAAATTATGTAAAATATACACCAATAAACTTTATTTCACCATTTTGATGTCTGTCTTAATTGAATTTGAAAAAATTAATTTCTTCTTTCAAAAAGAAAATGGCAGATCATTTTGCAATACCTGATGAATTATGCAGCTTTACATTATCAATGCAAAAGAAGAGTTTTGCTTCCTAAATTTGTCAAACTTGACAGATTTAAAGGATGAGTCTAATTATCTGTCAAGTGAAGAGTGATTTTAGCTATAAATTCTCAAATGTTTTGGTAAATAAAGTTGCATAAACTGAAATTTCTCATAAACAAGCATATATAATTAAAGGAAGATGTTCAAACTTTTTAAAAACAGCCTATAAAGTTACTCTTACTCGCATACCCGAAAACAACGTAATACTTAATAAAATTAGAGTTTTATCTTACAGAATTTGCTTCAGTCATACTTGTTTTCCATTTTAAACTCATCCTGTGCTCCTACCTGTGGCTGATCAATCCAAAATTGGTAAAATACACAGCCAATAACAGCATCTATTGACAGTAGTCTAGACAAATATTATATTTTTCCACATAATGTTCCAACTGATGGATCACAAGTTTGAAGTGAAGTCTCAACTATTAAAAATGCTGTGAGAGAGAGATATTTTCAAAAATATCAAAGTTTCATTGTGTTTATGTTGTTCGTCGATTAGCAATGCCACAGTGAAAAAGTTCTCTCTGACATTTTCAGTCAATACAAAATTGAAAAACAGAATGAGGTTAAATCTTCAGGCATCAATTTTCAGAACAAATATTACTTCAAAAATGACAACATAAACTAATTTAACTTTAATCCAATCAATACAATGCTAAATTTGGCCTCAAAACTTTATGACAAAGAAGCAAGTGAAATTGATATTTTAATGCATTAAACTTAATGTTTGAAGATAAATTTTACAAAAAAAGCATATTTGACTAAATTTGTTTTATTTTATGTTATTACTGCATTAAACTACTTTTCACTTTAACAGGCTACTTTTTTAGACTGGCTACACTACTGTCATTGAAAACATCTGGCATCTCTGTTCAGATGATATTCCTCCAGCAACAAATTCCTTCCCACAAAGTTATCGTCTTTCCGAACGACAGGTAATTTCTAACTTTCTGCAGTATTCAACGAACAGCACTTGTTCCAGTCTGAAGTCTGTTTCACTAAATACAAAAACTGAAAAAACAATAAAGGCTAATACACAATAATGCCTCTCAACAGTAACAAATTTATATGAATACCTATAATAATTATTTTATTAGGAAAAGGAAACAAACGAAAATAATACAAGAAAAAAGCAATAGTCATAAACCAGTGTGGGTGGTACAAGTTCCAGTCACCTAAAATGACCTTTTGGTAGCGAAATACTTTTGATGATTGAGCTTGGCTATAAACAAACAATCCAACCATCCACTCAAACTTCACGGCTTATAACTCTGGATTCTCTGCTTCTACTGATATTAGATCATTTCTCAAGAACTCAAAATGGACACTACAAACTAAACAGTAGCAAGGTGCACTAAATCAGACACCACAAAAAAGTTGTTTTCATCCGTTAAAAAGCTGTTGCTGCTCTATTCTGCAGATGAATTTGAACTCGTGTTTCGTCAAGAAGTGACGATTCAGGCCAACTAGTTAGACTTTAAACTCAAGAGCACTGTCTCAATTCTTTTCCTTTATGGGCATGCTAAAATTCTAATATTTCTACATACGTGTTTTTTTAAAATTTCTGGGCGTCTTTGCATTTGCATAACTTAGTTTGTTTCGTTTTATTGTTTGTACCCAATCTATATATTTATTAAATTTTTTGTATTTGTATCCAACCTGTCTGATCATTTGACTTTTACGAATATCCAGACTTACAACGATCGAATCTAACCTGTGACTCTCCCCACTCACATTTAAGACCCTCCTATATTTTAAAGCCATCCGGTGACGTTGTAAGTGGGTCTCGCAACTCGACGCTTAGAGGATAAAGAGTATCTCGATATCCTCACCCGTACTATCATACCTTGTACAGACAAAAACAACAAAATACATTGTGAGAGTTATTCTTTTTTTATTTTTACTTTTCCAGTGCTGCAGTTTGGATAAAGTATAGGAGATACTGCCAAACACTAAACTAAGCATAAACAACCCTCTTGACTACTTGCAGTTCAAAACTACATTCTCTGAATGGCTGATCTATTCCCATACTTCAGAAACAGATCAAGATCTGATGAACCAGAAGAAGACTCTCCACGTCAAAAAAGAAGCAGGCCATTACACTACATCCAAGCCAGGTGAAAAAAAAGGAACATTGCACATGCCTGAAATTCCAAGTGATGATAAACAACCATCACTGCAGAATGCCTGGTTACAACAGTGTTAGGGCCAGAGTGTTCTTCACTGATTCTAAAGTACATTTATGTTTAGTTACAAAAAAAAATTGCTTCAGAGCATATATTAGAATGTGATTTCATTATATTTTTTCTAATGCTTTGAAGAAATTCTTATTTAGAATTTTTTGATAATAGTGATTTTTGTAGTTTTAAATCATGTGTAGTGTCCAATCGACAATTATGTACAAAAGCAAAAAGATGTGCACAGTTCTTACGTAATTACAAATCGGAGCATTAAATTATTTGCATCATACTGATTAAAGATTTTTTTCAATTAGTATTCTTCAAGAAACCAACTTGTCCATGACAGAATCAAATTCGTCAACTGATTAATTAAAATTTTCTAACACAGCTGCTGCTTCTTCTTATAGCTGTGTGACTTCAGACCTAGCAGAATTTTAAAGTCTCTCTCATTGCAGGAGAAATTACAAATAAATTTAGAAACTAATCAGCACAGAATGTGAAATAGTTTTACATGAGATCAAAACCTCAATTGCACTAACTCATTCATTATGAATCAGACACCAACAATGACCTTTTCCTTTCAAATATTTTAAGGCTAAGTATATAGCCTGTAGCTCTGCAGTAAAAATAGATGCCTCAAAAGAAATTTGATCTGCCACAATTTCATCACAGCAGACAAATGCTAAACCAACATAGTTCTTTGATTTTAATCCATCCACGTATAAGAATTAAATTCCTATTACTGTGATGGATCTCTGCAATCAGCAATATACGTATTCTAACAGATTATTTAAGATATTGCTTTTAACTAAAATCAGCTGGCTGATCATCACCCTTCAATAATTATTGGTGAGTCAGCCAATTATGTTCCATCCTCAGGTAAGTAAGGATTACTTCAGATCTTTCATAAACCTCGTTATGGTTTCTAATTTCCTATCAAAGGTTTTATCTCGTGTAGTTTATTCTGGACTTGTGCATTCCACGTTTTGCCATTTCTCTGCTAGTCGTTTTTAACAACTAGCTTCAAGCAAGCATTGAATGCTGTAAAAAAACTTGGTGACTTTGGAGATGCATCAGCTTGTTAATTCCCTCTTATACCTATAGACTAGCACCCAACAAAATTTTACAAAGAAATTACCAACATAAATATGGGAAACTATAGTGATAAAAATTCGTAAAGTAGAGTAAAAACAAGGTTCGGTTGAGATCAAAACCTGAAGTGCATTAACTCAGTGTAAGCAACAATAACCATTATTATTACTATTTACTTTAAAACTAAGTGAATAGCCTGCAGCGCTGCAGTGAAGATAGAACAATTCAGTGGTATTTGTTATGGCACGATTTCATCACGGCAGATAAAGACAAAGTCAGCATAATAATACGATGCAGATCCATCAAGGTCAATGGAAATTAAATTCCTCTGACTATGTGAATTTCTGCAAAGTGCTGTCCATACATGTAATCTGGAGTATTCCTTACGAAAGTGCTTCAACCTAAGATCAACTATTATCACAGGAACTGACTGAAGTCATATACTACAGAACTCGAGCTGTGAAATGTTGCTGTGTCCAGTTCCATCGTACTACTTACATTCTCCATTTTTATGTCGAATGCAGCAACACTAAAGGAACAGGCTGCAAATAATATCTTCAGCTGGAATATCTGATAAAGTAGAATAAACTCAATGTTTAGTCTCCCAAACTGTCTCCTGAATAAGTGTGAAGACTCATAAGCATCAACATTCAGGTTTTAGACAAGAGAAATCCAATAAGAACCACTACACAAGTGTGATACTTTATGTTGGATTGGATCAGACATCTGAATAGTAATTCTCACACAAAGCTGGATTATGGATACAATGCATCCATAATCCAACTTATAACAGACAAGGTCTATGTATACTGAGTATAAAACGTGCACGCTCCCACAATGAGCAGCCTAGTACATTTATAAGGTTTAGAGACTTTCAACATCTACTCTTCAAATAGTGCAAGAATGACGAGGTGGTCAATTTTTTGTCAAACAGAATATCCATTTCATTGACCATTGCAATTTTAATCCCATTCAAGTGGATTTTAGAATCAAAGTGAAAACAAAGCCTTCAGAAAAAGTGGAGGAGCAAGGGCTCTTAAACATAATATCATTGGCTTTGGAAAAATTGTATATGCAATGTAAAGAAGTTTGCAGTTCTCTCTCAATAAAACCTATGTTACTAGACTGACAGGAGATCTAAAAGTCATCCACATGCAAAGTTTCACACAGTGAGAGAGGTAGTTAGCTGTGCTGTTAATTTTAATTAAAAACAGAGATACACTCAAAATAGAAACTTGAACACCTTATTGTTTGAAAGCCCTAGATAAAGTGGTGCACATCCTAACTTGAAATTTTCGATTCTGTAAGAAGTCTTCTTTTTATAAAACTTGGCAAACTACCCTTCAATCCAAACTGGTACAGATCAAGGAATATTTTGTATCACCAGCAGCGATTGTAGGCCTTCTCTGTATCAAAAATAACAGAATAAATACTGCCTTCAAACAAACATTTCGCGTATAGATGTTCCAAGATTTACTACAGTAGAACCTCGATTATCCGGATTTTCGATTATCTGGATTGTTCAAACTAAAAATTGTACGAATTTGTTGATTTGCACTTGGCAAATTGCGACACTGTTTATGTATGTACGTGATGGAATGCATAAACCAAAATTTTGAAAAGACCATTAGTAAATTCCAGTAACACAGTAGAAAGTGGTTTAGGAGACACTGCGGAAGCAATAGCACAAATTTCAATAAGTGCTGTATGTGACGAAAAAGATGTAACCGAGTGGTTAAATTGCAATGCGAATGATCCTGGATTCCAAATTTTAAATGGTAAAATAATTAAAGAAATATTTGCCTCAGACGAACAAGATCGAGAAGACGAAGAAGAGATTTGCAAAGTAAGAGATATTGGTCCTACACATTCTGAAGCTTTTCAGTGCTTAGATGTCGCCATGAAGTGGTTTGAGAGCTAAGAAGAGTGTAACTCAGGACAACTTATATGTCTTAAAAGTATTTGCGATTTAGCAGCTTCAAAAAGAACAGCTAGCTTTAAACAAAAGTCATTAATTGAATTCCTTAATAAAAAATAATTTAATATTGAAGCTATATGTAAATCTAGACAAATAAATATTATTCATACTGTAGGTACAGTACATGTCTTTCACTGTCAATTTTTTTCGATTATCCGGATTTTTCCTTATCCGGACTACCTTCATCCCCAATTAGTCCGGATAATAGAAATTCTACTGTATATTGTCCCCGGTACTTCTGTTACTATGAAATCCACTCTGATGTGATGAAAAGTAATTCTTTTCCTCTAAGAGAAACATCAGGGGTCTACCATTCTCTCAATGAGTTTACAGAAAAAACTTGTCAGAGACAGTGGTCTGTAATTAGCAGGTTTCTTACAGTCTTTGCCTGGCTTGAGAATGGGGATATTAATCAAGTCTCCAACAGTCAGAAAAAGCATGCTGTCTCCATACTCTGTTAGATAGGTTCAAAAGATTATTAAGGGAATTGTTTGACAAATTTTTGATCATGTCGTAGATGATTTTATCCAAGCATACAGCACTATTCTGGCTGTATGTAGCTCCATCTTAATAAATGGCAAACTGCATTCATAATTAGATTAACCTATACGATGTTGAAATTCTTCTCCATTGCCTGTGATGCCAATATTGAATTATTTTTGTCGAACTTAGGTCTAATGAAAATTACACATTTTTTATAAAAGTAATCTTAACTATTTTATTGTTTGAGATTATTTTTTTTATAAGTACTCACTTTTTGAACCTTTATATCCGGTACTACTTTACCCTCCAGAAAACAAACGTTTTCGGCCTCCCTCAAGGTCTGCTTCAGGTTAAACAAACAAAAGAAAACTGGCTTCCCAATTTTTGAATTATTCTTCAAGGAACGTTTAGCTTTAAAATAAATTTCAACATAAATTTCGAATATATGCGTGCGCTACGTAGCATTGTCGTTTTCTTGTTCTTCGCATACGTATCGCCAGGCATATGAAAGTGCGTTGCCGTCTTTAGAGTTTATACATTTCCCTGCACTACCGGCCCTGTATATTTCAAGGGCTTCGAGGGCCCTGATGTCTTCTGTCTGAAAGGTTCTATTTATCAATCTGGCATTGGATAGGTCCGCGTGAATCTCTGGATCGGTGGCATAGGTTCAAAAGGTGAGTACTTATTTAATACCGGTATTCACACTTGAAGATTTGATAATTATTTTTTTTTTATTTTTCACAAATAAAATAGATATATTAATAAATATAAAAACAAAAAAATTATTTTTCGAAAGTTTGTTTTAATATCAAAATTTTGAGGCATAACGACATCTACTACCAAAAACGCTCCGATGCAGAGATGAATATAGTCGGGAATGCAACACAGGTCGAATGAAGTTAAAACGAAAATATTCACGAACAACGCAGAATAGGTTAAAAATAAATATTTAAAAGTTTTTATGTTTCGACTTCATAAGCATGGAGTTTTCTTGTGTAAGTTATATTGCTGGATTAACAGGAAACAGTTTTACCTAATAAATCAGCAATACCTTGCACATCACTGATAACTGTATCTGCAGTTTCCAGCATGGACAAAGACTGAGAAGGATTGATGTGATAAGGCCTTCAAATTGTTAAATCCTATTTATTAGGTTATCTAACTCTAATTTATAGTAATGAGCTAAAAGAGTTGTTTATTATTAGCATATTTTCTATAAATTTTATCCCAGACTGCTTTCAAGCTAGTGCAAGGTCTTATACTACTTACCTATGTCTTCTAAGAATCCCTTTGGCTTTGCCTCCTTATTGTGGCATTTGTCTTTTGAAATGCAATTAAATTACTAGCAGTGAAGTATTTTCTGAAAGTTCCCCATGCCTTTTGCTTTTTGTGTGCTGCCTCGCAATCCTGGTTCCATCAAAATCTCAACTGTTTCAAATATCGGGTTGATGTTTTTCCCATTGTTTTTTCAATTGCCTGGATAATACTGGAAGTGACAGCTCTAACCGCATCGTTGATATCAATAATATTGACCATTTCTTCAGAAATGTTGGCCATAGAAAAAATGCAGGCAAATCGGCTGTCTCCAGTTTCCAGCGTGGTAGACAAGCTGTTACATGGCATTCTTTTTCTCGATATTTAACCAGTCAGCTGTTAGTCTCAATAACCCGAAACAAAATTGCTGTTGCGTAGACATTTTGAGGTTTTTAAAGAGGTTTTTCGAGTTGCAATATGTCGCTTACAAATTGTCGTAGATATGACCTGTTTTCGGTTTTCTATCAAGTGCATATTACACTTTACGATTGTTAACTTCAAAATATTATGTACGTTGAAAAAAAATTAATAAAATTTAAGATTTTAAAATATTAAAAATAAATTTGTTTTTTTATAAATATTCCATTAATTTGTTATGTATGTTACTTAGATATGTCTTTTTTCTGTCAAATAAAAGAAACTGCAGCTTTCTAAATCAATGTACAGAAATAATACAACCTACAACCTACAGATTATAACACCAATCTACGGGGGCGGGGCTTTTCTAAATCTAGATCAATACTCTTATTATTGGTGATGTGAATTTGATTCTATTTATATGTTATTTACACTATTGTACTAATAGTAGACTATAATAAGCAATTATTACTTTATTATATTAACGGCCATACATGTATTTCTTATGTATTACAGAAGTATCACAATAACCTGAAGTACTTTGTTTTTTGAAAGCTTTATGGCTGCATGGTTTAAAAAACATGCTTATTTGTTAAATAGGATAAATATGACATGAACATTTATTAAATTCAAGCTAAAAGTAGATGAGAATAATAATTTATAATTGTTTGTTTGCATTTGTAGCTGACAATGTAGTTCCAAGTAAGTATAACTTTTTCCAAAAAAGTTCCCACCCCATAAACCCAAGTCGATGCTTATTCGTTAAAAAATAATCATTTAGCTATAATATACCAATTAGAGCTCAACAGGCATGATAATGAGTATTTTATTGTGAAATGAACAAAAGGAGGGTCTCCCATAGACTTAACATGGAAACAATGAGTTTTGTGGGTAAATTTAAAAATACGGGGTCGAAACAAATATCTTATTCATTGAAACAGACTTAGACTATGTAGATGAAAGCTAATCAGTGCTTGAATCACCACCACCTAGTTAATTATGAAAAAAAATTGACACTTACTCTAACCGGAGTACAGGGCAACAGTTGAACTAAAACCGGTTTCTCCAATGGTAGTACCCGTGCAAACAACTGGTTACAAATATTTAGAAGTGGTCACTGGCAAAGTGGCTTAGATCCAACCTCCTGTAAAAATGCTGAAAACAATTTCAGGGTTGCTAATAATAAATCAATGGCACTGAATGTTGTTCTTGGGCATGGAAATATTTCACTTCTCCACTATTTAATAGGTATAGTTGATGATTGCCTATAACTCTCTCAATAAATAACTCTGGACAATTTGCATAGACAATTGATGTTGATACTGCCTCACATTGGATTGTAACCACTGAAACCGAAGTAGAAGAAATGGAGTCAGCAACTGTTCAACCAACATATCCAATTCATCCTCATTGATTCCGGTATCTGGTGGCAAGTATATACAACAAACTCTGGCAGTTACGCCAATTGAAATTCTGATTGCCACTGCTTGCAAGTCTGTGCTTATTTGTACCGACAAAAATGAAATGTGGTGTGAAACCAGTACGTCCACACTGTCACTGGCACAGTTGTGGGAATCATCATCCTTGCAATACAAATTCAATCCTTTTAGAGAAATTCTTTCTCCGGGTTTTAGATGTGTAACCTAAAGTGCCTCACAAAATTAGAAATTTTTACAACAGCAAGCACTAAAATCCTCCACTAAAATATTTTAAAAATAAATAAAGAAATAAAATAATAAGTATAAATACACAAATAAATATCCCTTAATAAGATTAATTAAAATTAAACTTCATACGCAAACTGCCATGCAAACTTAAGTTGTTGCTTCTCTACGAGATTCATGCACATGAAATTTAAGCTTTATGTGTATTTCCAATTTTTCTACATATCCCATAGTGTGCATATTTGACAATTTGGGTCTGATGATGGATGCCTGCTCCCAGTTTACTTATGTGTCTTGATGTTGCAAATAAGATTGTATTATTAAGATTTTTTGGATTCTCTATTTACGCTCCTTGAGCCGTTGTTGTAAATTATGCATAGTGGCACCCATATTGACCGGTTTTCATTTGAAACATTAATTGATTATCGGGGTGAAGTAGATCCCTGCAGTCGAATTACAGTTATATGGTTTCTTATCATTCCTTAGAATTCTGAAAATCGTTAATTTGTGTCGATATACTATCTCGACATTATTAGCCCTGGCTGTTTTCTTACAATAACTAAATATAATTTAAGATAATCCTTCGTTTCTAGTTCACCAATGCACGTTGACGTTTTCGTGTTTGAAAGGTTGCGATGAATTTCTGTATTATCATCATCGAATAATCCCGCTGCTGTGCAATTTTTAAAATTTAATCTCTCTCTGTTACAAAGTCCGGATGCTGGTATAATGGGTGGGCCCTTCTTATAAAGAATCTAAAGACTGCGAATTCAATATGCCAGGGCTCAACAGAGTTGTATAAAATTAGAAGTAATTTAAAACATTATTTCCTATATACCTTCGTTCAAATTCTGTCATTCAAACGACAGAATTGTCCAAAAAGCGTACCGTCGTTTCACTTTTCAGGTCCAATTGTAAGAGAAGGGATTACCATTGATCACATCTAAAAACTGCTGCCGTTTTGGCTTTTCTGCCACAAGATGAAGATATCACCAACATATATCTTGCCTATCAGATTATGTATAAGAATTTGGGCAGAATGTTTTCTCATCGTCGCACTAGTAGTTCACGAAGCATTGCTGAATTGGGACTGCCCATAGGCTCACCTTTTCCTGTAAGTATACCTTGTTTTCAAATTCAAGGAATGACGTATAACATAAGATGCACAAGTTCCAGTATATGTTGCTGATGTTTACGTACATCTTTGACATTGGAAAACATTAATTTGAAGACTGTCACATACTCATTGTCTACTAGCAAAATGGTGCTAAAACATTCTGTAAACTATAAAGAGTTGTTAATGGAAAACAGACGTTAAGTAGCTTTCAAGTTGTGAAACTTGACTAGCTGCTTCTCCATCGAAAATGACAAAATTACATTTCTCGATCACCAGATGTAGTTGGTTTCCCAGCTTGTGAGTCTTGGCAAATGGGAAAATTCTTAGTGTTTTTGAAGTGCAGACCATGAAGCAGGGCATATGTAACAGTTGTGCCAAGCAGTGAAGGTAAATCTTTCCACCCTTTGCTCTAATGATTCTAAAACTTAATTGGTACTAGCTGGCATTCCATGGTTGTAATAAATTCTCTTAATTTGAATTAATTTTATTAAGGAATATTTATTCGTTTATTTTTATTTATTTATTTTATTAATTTCAACTACGATTGCTGTTATTGATTTCTTTATTTTCTGGAATTCTTGTTCTCATTTTTATGTTTTTGTATTCACGTTCTGTACTTTTCTATTTTTCTGTTCTATTGTAACTGAAATCAAACGTACAACACCTTTAACATATCCAGTACAAAGTCTTTAATAGTTTAAAAATGTTTTTGGCTGCGTTAATCAGCCTTCGTCAGTTAAACGAATACTAACATCGAATCAAATTCAATTTAAACAGTGTTCGAATTTACAAAAAAACCGCAACTGCGCATAGACGGGTCTAAGCTACAAACAGAATAAAAGAAGAAATTAATAAATGGCAATAAATACAAGAATATGATGAGACCGTAGTAGGTTCCCTCTCTATTCTGTGCCAAAGCGTAACATTATTCGACAAGTGACTTCCAGGCAGATGATAGGCCATCTGCATCTCGGTGGTTGATACATAAAGCGCAGTTATCTACACTTTGCATCTCTATTTTTTCCATGTATTTGACAGTCTGCCTCGATCGAGTGGCTCTTATGATTGAGGCCTTATCCCAGTGCACCGTTATATCATGTTGTCTAGCAAAGGTCACTAGGACCGTGCTGTCACTGCCACTGTTTACCGAGTACTTATGCTCTTTTATCCTCTGTTTCAGGTTACGTAACGTGGCGCCTACGTAAAATCGAATCTGATTCGATGTTAGTATTCGTTTAACTGATGAAGGCTGGTTAACGCAGCTGAAAACGTTTTTAAGCTATTAAAGACTTCGTACTGGATATGTGAAAGGTGTTGTACGTTTGATTTCAGTCCCAGTAGACGTTTCTCATTTGTTTTATTCCCCCTACTGTAACTGAAGGTGGTCAGTTAAACTGGTCGAAAACATTCTTATTTTGTTAAATTCATTGCTGGGTTTTGAAGGTATGAATTTTTGTGATCTCTCTCTCTCTCTCTCTAGTTAGTTAAAAATATATGGATATATGATACCATTTAAGAGGATGAACAATATACAACTTCAAAAGAATGCAAGGAACTTCATTCAACTAACACTTAAAATCTTAAATCACAAAAATCAAAAATGTAACATCACAATATATGACTGTTAAGTAGTTCAGAAACAAATCAACCCATTAAAAACAACAGACAATTCATCTGCCTATCAAAAAAAAAAAAAAAAAAAAAAAGATCAAATGCCACACACAAAGGTCAATAATACTTCCGAAATTATAAAAAATATATCAAAGCATTTAAACAGTAAGCAGTAAGTCAAAAAAATATCAAAAGCAACTACCCTCAAATCAAATGCACTGCTTTTGTGTCTTATTTGCTTTCCCATCTAATTGTCCTTATACTACAAAACCATGAAAGAATTATCAGTACCGATTAAACAACAGAAAGCAAAAAAACATGAATAAAGAACATAAAACAGCAATTTCTTAAAACAGACTAAACGTCTGATTTAATCCTAAATTACAAATGATAAATATCAGAACATTATTCAAAAAGAAAAAAAAAATCTTGCCTCATCAGAAAAAATTTTTGCTCTAAAATAATCGATTGCCCAATGAGTTACCTAATTCTTGGTGTCCATGTCACAGAAGCATGACCATGTCTATTTACTAGTAAAAATTCTCATAATTATTATTGTAGGCTTCGAACGCTGCAGTCTTGACAGATTCTGTTTTCGCTCGTTAAGCAAGCTGATAATTGATGAAAAACTTACTTGACTGAGATACCACAGCACTGACCACAGCTAACTTACTGTTGTTGATTGGCTTTCAACACTGCTGTTTCCTTCTTGTAAAATTTTTTCCTATCTAACATTACTCACATCAGTCATCACGTTCATAACAATTTCTGTGCCTTTTGTAACCAACAGCAGCACTACATTGTTTGCTCGAAAACTCAATGGCAATTTTTCTTCTGCTTTCTTTCCAGGTTTGAGAAAATCTATAATTAGAAAAATAATGTTAGTCATGCAGCAAAAGTACTCTATCTGGTATTATAAATTTAGCACACTGTTATATCAGTTTGCAAACATCTAAAAAAACAGAAAAATTAACAGCTGCATCTTTATCTAATATCATTCACTGTAATTATCAATCTAAAACTGTGAAAGTTTTCTTCTAAAACTAAAAATAGTCTCACATTCAAGCAAAGAAAACTAAGAAATATCTGTAATGTTGTGATGTACACTGCTATTATATCTGTGTAACATTTAGTTGTTACATGTGAAGTCTATGGCAAATCCCTTGGCTGAACGGCATGTTGGGGACAATAGCAGGTAGATCTGGCCTATGACCACACTGGAAAAAATTAACCCACTTGGCATATGACAAGTGCCAGTGATGTCTGAAGTTCTGCCTAAATGCAATCACCCTCATCTGCAGAGTCATGGACATATACTTTGCATGATCCCTATTCGCAGTAACTGTAATCCTGACATAACGTTACAAGAAGTATATTTGCTACTAAATAAATTACATTCATAGAAATTTTGATATTTTGAAGTTGATATTTTCAGAAGTCTGAATGTGGTTAATTGCATTCTCCAATAAGACAAACTTAAAAGTAAGAGTGTCTTGTTAAATTTTATTTTACCATTCAGTAGTGTAGAGTAGTTGCCCCAAATTAAATACCCAATGTAAAATGTAACTAAAAAAAGTGATCAAGAACATAATAGTCGTCAAATACCAGTAAAACATCATATTATTTTGGTTTATTATGTGGTATGACCTCAAGCTGGTTTATTAGAAGCCAAAAACATTTTCTAATTGTTTTGCTGTTATTCACAAAAAAGTTTTCTACGTTTCTTCTTCACAGTCAGACAACATTTAAAATAAAGTTTGAACAAAGCATATATGTATATACATATATTCACTACATTCCAACCACTCTTATTAATTTGACATCTGGTTGATGTCCAATTAATAAGAGATGTCGCCTAACGCTTCCCTCTACTGCCAAATTGGTTTCATAATTTATTTAGTATTTAGCCATATCTAGCCAGATAGAATTCGGCAATTGGTTGGAGCAGCTTAAAGTTTCAACACTTAGTGCATCACAGCAATCACTTCACTGTTAGTTAAAGGGTTTGACAGTAAATAATAGGGGCAGTCCCACAAAAATTAAGTTACTGCAAACAACACCAACAACCCTTTATAATTAAACCAGCAAATAAATATTTAATATACTTTGACAAACACTTTTGATCCTAATTGGGGTCTACGTCAGGTTGAAATGTTCTATACAAAAATTTAGAATGCTTAAACGTTCCAGAAATTTTATAATTTAGAACTGCTTTTTAAGCATTCCAAATTTTTGAAAAGAACAATTTGACCTTAGCAGATCCCAATTAGGGTCCAACGTGCTTGTCAAAGTATATTAAAAATCTATTTGCTGCTGTAATTATAAAGGTTTCTTGGTGTTATTTACTATATAACCAGCTGTGAGAAGATAAGTTATTTATAAGTCATTTAAGTAATAGCACGAAACCTGTAGTATTTAGACTGCCGATAAGTTACACAGTTTCTAATGAGATTGCAGCACTAGACAATATCTTAACTTCTCAATTCTTCTGCAATTGACTTGCTTCTTGCATTCAAATAATGTTAAGAACTAACAAAATGGCTGCCACTAGTAGTAATTTTTATGGTGCTAACGTTCAATATACGAAATTAAATCAAGTATTTTAAAAAATTTGTGGGAGATGTTGGTAGCGAAACTTGTTAAAAAATCTCTAAAATTTTCCCAAAGCTGGTTAAACATTTGTAAATAACACCAACGAAACCTTTAAAGTATACCAGCAAATATAATTTAATATAAATATGCTATAAAAAGCATTTTCAATTTTGTTAGGATATGCTTCACATTTAAAAATGTTCAATAGAATTAGAATGATAAAAGATCAAATTTAAACATTTTAAAATCTGCAGTAACATTATATATTAAAGTATAAATATCACACCTACATGTTAATATTCACGATAAAATTAAAATATCTGTATCACTCTTTAAAAGACTATAAATTGTTGAAGTTAAAAAAACAAGACAGGCTGGAGGAGTCATACAGAATCCCATATAAAAATGAATAATTGGGTTTGGAGAAAGAATACACAAGAGTAAGAGTTACAGAAACCTTAGTAAATGTCTTAAAAAGCATGTACAGTACAAAGCCCTACTTGAATTTTTGTTTTAAATTCTTCGACTTTCCTTGACTTCTCCTGACCAATTTACTTTATACAAATTTCCTGAGCCTCACATCCCGTATACTTCAGCACATTACCGGACAACTCAGTACGCTCAATGTGAGTACGCTCTCGTGACTAGGATGCAGAAAGTGGCTACCTTATAAAACAACTAGTCGGCTCAGTAAGCTAGTATAGAGGAGAACGTATGTAGGTTTGCGATAAATTGTGAGGTCTATCTTATTATACGCAACCTGAATCTTTATGTCTAAGTAATTAACTTCTGTGTAGCCTTATTGATCTAACTCTAGTGTTAATCTGTAGTAGTCCAATAAACTGTGGCCAAAAATGTTTGACAGTAAAAATTATTTCTTTGCTGGAAATTTGTGTTTAGGTGTTATTCCATTGAATTATATTTAGTTCCAGTTTATGCATGCAGTTATTACGTAATTTTTCTTATTAACTTTAGTTAAAATTATTTAAATAATGGAAAGGCATTTTTCTAGAAGTTAAAAAAAAATGTCCATGGTGGAAAAATAATTTCAATATAAAAATTTTCCTTTTTACAATAGTTATTAGTGTTTGTTACTTCAAGTTCATCCTTAACTGAAATTTCTGAGACTCATAAAAATTCAATCTGAAGTCATCGTCATAAATAAATTTTGTATTTTTGGATGTCAAAAAGTCCTTTAATTACTGTCTGTGCAATAAATAAAAATAATCATATATGACACTGGATTCAATTTTATTTCAATGACTTCTTCCCAGTGTTCATACGTGACTTCATTCAGCACAACCATTCTATCCAATAGATAATCTTCCTCATCTGAGATGACAATGAAATTAGGATTATCAATTTCATTTATTTTCTTTGCCTTACATGCTGAAGAAAAATGGTTTTTCTTTTCGCATTTAAACCAAAAATTGCCAAAAGCTGGACAATTTCCATACTCGTGCATAGTTAGGCATTTGAGGCATTTTTTATTCTTCACGCTATTTTTTATTCGTCATTGACGTATTTGATTTTTCCAGTTTATCTTCTTGTCTTGGAAACTGACTTTTCACCTTGCTCACTGTTATTGCTGTTGCCCTGATTTTAGATAATTGTTGCTTAGATAATTCGGACACTCTTTCCATATCTATTGCTTTGGCCAAAGTTAATGTCGGATCTTGCAGCATTTTTCGTCTGATGCTGTCGTCATCTGTGCCTAACACAATTCTGTCTCTTATGAGAGATTCTGTTAGTGTGCCAAAATCACATCTTTGAGCTTTTGTACGTACCTCTGTTACAAATTCGTATACAGTTTGTCCTGGTTTCTGTACAAGCGAGGAAAAATACCTAACTAATATAGATGGTGCTCTTATATGGCTGGAAATGGTCCGTGAACTTAGCTAAGATTTCCTCCACTGTCGGATTCCTAGCATTTTTCTCTAAATGGAAATTATTATATATTTCTAAGCCTTTCTCTCCAATAATATAGAGCAAGATAGCTCTCTGATGCAGAATACTTTTTACAGTTAAATCTATAGCAAATTGCATAAATATCAAATCGTTGCTTTCATAAACTTCAATTTTCTGGATTTGATGTATCCGTGGCAAAATGTTCTGGAAAACTTAAATTTTTCATCCCACTTTTTAAATAATATATATATATATATATATATTTCTTCTACTTTAAAGTAATCATTATATTAATGTACTAAAAAGACTGTCTGCCACAGCATCAACCTTTGAATGAAGGGTCCCATTACTTCTTAAGCTAGCGCATGTTCGTTAAACCTCGTCTCCTTCACTCGCTTAATTATCAGCCGCCACCATGTTTTATGCGATTTTTTGTTTACATGCCCTTCGTGACGCACCCCCATGAGACAGGAATACAAACACTTACTCTGGGAATACTTTATTCAGGGTCCTTCCTAGACCAGGCAACTTCTGCTCTTATACATTAGTCAGGGCCCTGTCTTGCACGTCCCCCCCTCTCTCTGGTATTGCAAGATCTTTTCGTAACAAATCAAAGGAAGCTAGCATTATACAATTGGTATGCTCACCAACATTAGCAGTGAATCCTAAAAAAGTTGAAGTTTATGGAAGTAACCTTTATAGGCAGATGTATAAACTATAAGGATGCCACAGTATTACTCACTGAGTGGAAATGTATGGTTGAAAAGAACTTAGAAAATACTGCATAATGTCCACACAATCAAGAACCAATATTGTGAATGTGTTTTTTTTTTGTTTTTTCTTCTTTTTCATCTATTTTATTATTTTAAATTGTATATATATACAGGGTGAGCCAACGAAAACGAAACAGCAGAGTGTTCATGTTCGTCCAAGCAAATCGCTCGGACAGGTCGATTTTATTCTCGAGGGGACAACTTTTGCAATAAAGTTTTTGCGATTCTGAATACAACAGACAACAAAAAATTTTAAAAACTCATTTATTTTGTATTAACTAAACAAACATTTATTTCGAAAAAAATGTTTGTTTACTTAATATTCAGATTCGCAAAAACTTTATTGCATAAGATGTCCCCTCGAAAATAAAATCGACCTGTCCGAGCGATTTGCTTGGACGAACGCAAACACTCTGCCGCTTCGTTTTCATTGGCCCACCCTGTATATATATTACTGTATTTTATTCTTTGCATTCAAATTCAATAATCAAAGCAATTTTGTCTTTTAAAATGTGTTCTTAACTGTTCTATACAAAAAGAACAGTTATCTATATTCCATAAGTTTTAAACATCTGAAGATGGCCTGTATAACAGTTTGAAAACATTCGTTACAATAAATAATTCTCAGTGAAATAAGGTATAGTTGTGTAGTTTAAAATGACAATTAACATGAAAAATTAACATATATATTAGTTACAACTCTTAAGTGAATCATTTCATTTTTTACCTTTTATTGATGTCGTCGGAATCACCAAATTTTGAATGTATTCAAATTTTACAACTAGCACATATGCTCTGTTACACTTCTTGTTTTCAATACAATAAAAACTTACTTAAAAAAACAAGAAATACTTATGGGCAGCCCCCTTTCAGAAGACCTATGCAAATTAGTAATATGCAACCTAGAACAAAACTCTATCATCGTTCCTCCCTGAGATAATCATATATGAGAGATACATAGATGGCATCTTAATCATTTGGAGATCTAAGCCAGATATCAACAATTTTATAACAACCTTTACCGTTAATAAAGTAATTGAATTAGTTACAGTCTATCTGTAACAATAACAACTGTTTAATAATATAATAAATATAATTACAACTTTTAGCAAAGATTAAACTTTGCTTCAGTCCTTCATTCCGTCGTTTGCACCATCCGCAGTTCATAAAATCACAAAACTCACGGAGACGACCTTTCCTTGTAGGCTACTGCCTCCGTAGTAAAATATGTAAAGTATGATAAAAGCGTCATCTGGTGTCCTAGCTACAATCACAATAATACATTTTAAGTAAAATTAAAAATAAATTTAACATGGCCAGCGGTAATTTATGCAGATGGTGCAAACAACGGAATGAAGGACTGATGAAAAGTTTAATCTTTGTTAAAAGTTGTAATTATATTTATTATATTATTAAACAAACTACCGTTGGCCATGTTAAATTTATTTTTAATTTTACTTAATAACAACTGTACCAGATGTTAACAAAAAAGAAAATTACAAGAACTCCTAGTAACTAAAGATTATTTTAAACTCCTGCTATTAGCATGAGTTTAAAATAATCTTTATTCTTAAATATAAGAGATTTCCAATTACTAATGTAATAATCAAAAATTTATATTTCATTAATCAAAATAATCAAACGAGTATCTTAACTCAGGTATAATATAAGAGCTAAATTGTAAAATTATGTAAATGGTAATTAAATAATCGAAAAGTGCATGCATATTTATTGAAGAACAGAGTTAGGAACCCTATTTAAAAGTAAACGTCAATTATGATGATTTTGAAGTTTAAAAGTAAATTCTAATTAAACGGAAGGTAAATGCAAAAATTTTTAAATGTCTATAAAATATAATAAACGTATATAAACAGTATAAACTATTTTAGGAAATTTTAGTAGTGTTATAACCTAAAACTAAAGTATCAGAAAAACCTAGTTTGTAATACTGACAGAACAACCTAAGTAAAAATTTTATTTTTCTTTCTGTAAAATTGTTTAATTTACATTGTATTTTAGTGTATCTGAATACCTTATACCTTGTTAAAAATACAGCAACGAGTTCCTTAGTACCTTCAGTGTTATTTTGCAAATGGCTTTTTAAAGTGCATGAAATCTTTTTTCTATTTTAACTCGTTATATTCCAGTTGATGGCTCCACATATTGGCTTTTATATATACTGACTAACGTTATTTCAGCAAATAAGGTTTCTGTTACCTCTCAGTGTCCATAAATTTTGCCATGAAACTCCTATCCATTACGAGTTTATACGAAAACTTTTAAAATATTTGTTGTTAAATCTCTTGTAAGCTCAAGTTAGTAGTTTTTATGTTGATTGACTTTTCTTAAACGAATAGGTGTCAGCTCTGAACTGTGGGATACGACTTTACCTGCAAAAGATGCTGCTTTGTCAAGATCATAACGTACAAATAATCTATAAAATTGTTATTTTTCTCATTTTTCAACTCTAATAATTTGAAAAATGATAAATATACCTAACTACTATATACAGAACATTTATCATCAAATGTTCATAAAATGATTTGTGTTTTTCAAATCTCTGATTTATTTTTTAAAACATGTATTATGTTTAGTAAATATAAAATATAATTACAACATACAAAGATAAAAAAAAAAACTTTGCTTTTGTCTTTCCTTATCGCCGTTCACTCCATCGGCAGTCCTTAGACGATTCACATAATCTCGGAGACGACCTTTCCTTTGAGGCTACAGCCTCCGCAGAACAAATGTAAAATCAGGTAACAGCGTCATCTGGTGTTATCGCCACATTCATAATATTACACTTTTAAAGTAAAAAATTAATAAAAAGTACGTGGCCGGCGTTAATTACATTTAGTAAATATAAAATATAATTACGACATACAAAGATAAAAAAAAAAACTTTGCTTTTGTCTTTCCTTATCGCCGTTCACTCCATCGGCAGTCCTTTTTATTAATTCTTTAATTTAAAAGTGTAATATTATGAATGTGGCGATAACACCAGATGACGCTGTTACCTGATTTTACATTTGTTCTGCGGAGGCTGTAGCCTCAAAGGAAAGGTCGTCTCCGAGATTATGTGAATCGCCATTCACTGTGGATGGAGTGAATGGCGATAAGGAAAGACAAAAGCAAAGTTTTTTTTTATCTTTGTATGTCGTAATTATATTTCATATTTACTAAATGTAATTAACGCCGGTCACGTACTTTTTATTAATTCTTTACTTTAAAAATGTATTATGTTTTTAAACTTAACAGTCCAACTGTGATATATGGTCCTGATTAAAAGAAAACAGATCAAATCTAATGCAAATTTTAGTAAAAAAGCAATCTAAAACAAAATCACCCAGAAATCAAACATTTCTCTGCACTACATTGTCTCTCCAATTTTCATCTCTGCAGCTAACAGGTTTTTGAATCAAATTATATACAAGTTTTTACGTGCTTTTTGCAGTCAGCTCTATTATATTAAATGGACACAGTTTTTATTTGTGATCACCTCTTTTGTGAAAATATTTTTTTATGCCTTATGACTAATTTTTTTGATAGATTTTTAGTCCTTGTGAATTATGAACCTGATCATTTACCAAAATCATCTACAGTTAATAATAAAATAATATTCTATATAAAATAAGTGCAGAAAACTTGAACGTACAACCCCAAGAACAATGTAAACTCAATTACTAATAATTGCCGAATTAATAAAAATAAAATGAAAATATTATATACAAGAAAAGATATTTATAAACAAAAATTTAAAAAGAACATGTAGAAATTGTGAAATATCCTGAAGATAAAATTGTAAACATTTCAGATGGCATCAAATAACAGAGGGCATTCAATATAATAAGTATGGTATAATTTGCTAAACCATATTGTGAAGTCTTTTAAACCATGTGCTTTTATAAATGTTACCTATGCTTTTAATTTGTTTGTGAACCTTTATTTATCAAGTTGCAATTTGTGAGTATCATCTGGGTTGGATATAAAAAATAGTAAACAACATTTAACTTATTTCCATCAGTATAATTAATAAGTGTATTACATAATAGTATAACACTTATAGTGCACTCCAACCTTGCAGGTCAAACTGATCATTAATATCTCTGTAGCCCAGTATAGTAGGCAAGAAAAGTGGTTAACACTAAGGCTGGTTCTATAATAAGAATAAAATAGAACTTACTTTGTCTTATTTAAATGTAACCGATACAGCTGTATCAAAACATTTGTTTGGGAATTGCAGATGTAACTGTTTTAATAAATGAAAAACACACTTTGCGACAACGTTCATTTAAATAAGTAAACTTGAGTGTTGCAGCGTTACCAATTGCTACTTTTTAGAGTATAAAAAGGTATTCCCTAGCACTTTCAATTCCTTAAAGCTGCCATCATCAGGCAAATATCAAATACAATTGTTTTCAAATGATAAGCTTTCAAACAACCTTATGCAATGCACATGGATGGAATACAGAAATTGAATTTAAATGGGGAGTTGTTCTAAAATAATTGAAAGGCATTACGAATGACGTAATATCTCCAAATATACATAATAAGCAATTGAAAGAATCATATATAATTATGCAAGAACGGAATTAAAACCAAATTAAATTTCTTGAATAATGTTATCCACAGTTGTGGGATTTCGAGGGTTGGTGTGTTGCGTGGAGTTACAGCAGATATGTAGAGGTTCTCCGATATAAATACAGTCGATTCCGCATAAGTCGTCACCCTGATAACTCGACACCATCGGTTAAGTAGTCAGTTTTCTGTGGTCCTGGCAGACTTACATAGGCATTAATGTTAAAATACTCCGGTTTACTCGACACCATTGGATAAGTCGACATACTTTTGCCGTCCCACACTCTGATAAGTTGTCACTGCCTTCTGAAAAATGAATTCACTCCGCACGTATGGTGCTAACTCTTTTTTTCAGGAGGGGGAGTCGATTTATTTATTAATACATAATATATTTCATTATATATATACACACATATATATATCACATAGTAATAAAAATGTCTTAACATTTTATGTATTTTTATGTATAAAATAATAACAGATAAACAAAAAGAAAATATACAATCTAAGAATCCAATTTTGCATTTTCTCACGCTAGAGGCATTAAGAATCCTTAGACGTTACTTGCCAACAATTGACAATTGCAAAGATGATGTTTTCAAGGCGTTCGTGATCGTTGAAAAAGAAAGTTGAGACACTTAAGTGCTCAAAACAAACAACACTAAATGAATTTTTCAGTTTTTCATCTACAGAGTAATTGTAAATGGAGGGCACAGTGTATTGTAAGCTTATACTACTGTATAACACACTACTGTATTTTCCTAACTGTAGTTTTGTGGTTTTTTCCCCCAACTTCGCTTTAGTCGTCACATCAGATAACTCGACACATTTCCACTTCCCCTTGGGTGTCGACTTATGCGGAGTCAACTGTAATCTGTTTACAGAGAAAGAGAGAAGCAGCACACCGGTAAAAGGCACTACAGTTGTTGACTCTAATTTAATTTCACTCCGGTGTTTTTTCCTTCATATATTTTGTAATCCTTTTAGATTGTTGCATCGCTTGAGTGATTTGGTTTAAGCCCGGAGTGGATGATAATCTTGGTCAAGCACTTTTTAGCTAATTCCGTTTATTGTCTACTGTTTCTAATATCCTCCCGATGTTGTAGGACGAGAAAGTGCTAGGCAAATACAAATTGCAACTTTTTAGAATCTAAAGGTAATGCCACAACACTCAAGTGTGTTTATTTTGTAAGATCGAGGGGGGGTAGGAGAAAGTCGTACCTCCCTTTCCGGTAACGCACTTGTCGAGGATGGCTGTTTCGTTTCTTAGCGTTACGCGAGTGGATAGGAGGTGAGATGGATGGGGTCGACGATAAGGCGAAGTGATATTCGAGACAAAGAGGACACCAATTAAAAATAAAAACAAGATTTATTAATATTTAACAAAGGACACCAATACAAAATCTGACTAAATTCCCTATGTCACGTAGGAGTCAAAGAGTTACAGTTTCAGTTCATACCTCATAAGTATTTCCTGACAGTTAGCACTTGATATCCTCGATGTGGAGAGTAGTATCCGAAAGAGGCACGGTTTATAATGTCGCGACTGAGCGCAGAGACGTTCGGACAGTAGGTCCGAATCGGCGACGACGAGCGACGGCATTTGTCCGGCAGATGATATGCGACTCCCCAGAGGGGGGAAAGGAGTGTCTTTTATAGCCTTTGGCTGGGAAAATCGGTCACGTGATCGTGAGTGGATGGCAATCGGGGTCATAGGTGCTCCCAGGACTAAAAATATATGACGAGTTCGAACGTTAACTATAAACTAAGGTTGCAAGATGATCTGGATCTGGTTTAAGAACAAAGGATTATTGACAGTTATACGGCCGGGGACGCCTATTTTCTCGTTCGGGACCGTTTCTAGACAGGATGTTTATATGAAGGGAAAATTCCTAAAACGAATTATTACAAAAAGTGACTCTGATGGAATTTCAGATCTCATAATTTTATTTAACTGTTTTAATATAGTAGCCTTAAAAACAGAAAATGAATATATCTTGTAAGAACTATGTAATAAGTACAATGTGGTAATAATGTTCCGTTGTATTTACACTACAAGTTTTTTTTTGGAAAGTGTGTATACCACAATTTCAAAATGTTTGTATTCTCATATATGTAAGTAAATGTGAAAATCATATTACATAAAAATGAAATCAAACACCTTAGTATTTCCAGCAACACACTAAATTTAATAAAATAAGAACATTTTCGACTATTTTCAATAGTCCTCTTCAGTTAAGCCTCTTTAAAATGAAATAGAACATAAAAATAGAATGCCAGCAATAACATCATTTAAATTTAAAACAACAACATAAAATATAAATAATATAAAAATAGTACAAATTAAACAGTAAAATAAAACAAAGTATTAAGAGAATTAATTGTTGTTGTAAACAGATTTTAATGCACCAGATAGACTATCAAGCCTCTCTATGATTGATGCAACCTTTGGTATTATGCACCTTGTAAATCTCAAGCTTTTCAATGTATTTAATAACATGTTTATTAGTGGCAGTCTTAATTATGGAAGCTTTATCCCAATGTACATTGATATCTTGTTCTTTTGCGAAGGCTGCCAGGACAGTACTGTCCAAATTTTTAGTAATCGAGTATTTATGTTCCTGCAGCCTCTGTTGTAAACACCTCATAGTGGCACCAACATAAACTAACTCTGAATTAAAACGCAGTCTGTTAATGGGATTGAATATAGTCCTGATGTATTGTTTCGATTTAGTTTCAACTTATCGTTCCGTAGAATTCTGTAAATCATAGGATTACTTCGATAAATCATTTTAACATTGTTCTTGTGAGCTATTTTTTTTAAAGATCAAATGTAGGACAGGAATATAGTTGAGAACTACCTTTCGGTCTTGGTTGGTAGTAGTACGTTGTTTATTTGTTGGATTACAAAATTTATCAATAAGAGCATTAATATCCCGTATACGATATCCCTGTTGTACAACTATTGTGCATATGTAATTTAGTTCTCTGTGTGTGTCATAAATACTTGTACAGTGGGTATAGGTGCGCTTCATCCAAGATCTAAACGCTGCATGTTTAAAGTTGCTGGGATCAAATGAATTCTTTGGAATAATAATAATAATAGGTAGATAGCTAGGCTTTTGATAAATGCTCGTCCATATTTCACCAAATTTACAAGTGATGGATAGATCCAGAAAGTTTACATTCAGGTCACTTTTTTGTTCCAATGATAGCATCAAACCGTATGGGTTGTTATTAATTTTGTTAAGGCATTCTATTTTTATGTTCTATTTCATTTTAAAGAAGCTTAACTAAAGAGGACTATTGAAAATAGTCGAAAACGTTCTTATTTTATTAAATTTTGCTTGTTGCTGGAAATACTAAGGTGTTTGATTTCATTTTTACGTTTATATTCCAGTAAGTTATTTATTTTATTATATTACATAATGTATTGTAACTTATTGTAACATTGTCATGATTTATTATAACCCCGTTCCCTAATAGCACTAAAGAGGAACTAAAAAGCTATGTTAGCCCGAAATGCATTTGTCGTTGAAAGTATTTTTTTAAATCTTTCTACAATAAAGTCTGTCACGTAACCTGCACTGTTGCTGTGAAGAAAATCAAACTGTAATAAGATTAAAGTGATTTCGAAGATATCTATATAAATATGCTATGTCTGCAAATTTGCTTATTCGCTTTCCTGTTGTTAGGAGACGACAGACTTTACATCCAATATGGCAAAGGTAAAATATATGTTTTTTTATAATTTATACAAAAAAAAATCAACAAAATAAAAACACCTTATCATTTCCCGTTCCCTAAAAACGTAAAAAAAAAAACATTTGATTTGTGTAATTAGAAAAATACGTATCCCGAAAAAGAAACATGCCAAAGATATACGCGCGCATGTATAACTTCAGGATGTTTGATATACTTACAGAAAAATTCAGATGTAAAATTATGTTGATAGAAACCAACATGCCAAATTATTAGGCTGTAATAAAACAGAGTTAGTAATTAGATACAGGTATACCTCGCCTTACATCGGTAATTGGTTCCAGGAGAGACGACATGAGTCGAATTTACTTGTGCAGTTACGACTTAAGTCGAAACTACGGTGGAAAACGCAAATAATGAGCACTTAAAGACAGCTAAATAAGACGACAACACAGAAACACAAATGTTTTTGGATTTAGGATGATTATATTGACATTTACTGTAAATGTACATATTTCAATATGATTTTATGTGCTTTTAATGCTTTCCTAGTGATACTACAACTTCCATATTTGTGGCAGACGAATGTAAAGTCGAATAAAATGACTTAACCTTATTTTTTATTTTTCCCATATACTTTTTTGACAAACGACGTATAATTGAGAATGACGTAACTTGAGGTATACCTGTACAAAGTAATTTGTTTTCATATATTAACAGCCTTATTATAGTCCAATATTTTGGTAAATCATTTGGTTTTATTAAAGTAAATGGGTTAGTGGAGTTGTTAACATAAAATTCCCGACGGTTGAATTACATAAACCTAAAATTATATCATTATTGTAATTACAAACAAATTGTGACTGTATCTTGTCAACATTTGTTTTGCTAAAAAAAATTCATTTACTTTAAATATCATGTAGAAACTACCAGATACGTTCAATCTACTTTCAAGAAACCTGCTTTACAAATTAAACAGGTAACTTCTTTTGGATGCACTTCAACTATTGATAGATTTACAAACAAAAACTATTCATTACATTTTTATTCTTTAAAATGTAATGAACATTAACAACAAATAGAAATCATTACTTCCCTTCGAATGTGTAACAAATATATTTGTTAGATTTTTATGTTAGCTTTTATTTTATTTTAATGATACTGTAAAATTTTTTTTAGTGTTAAGGTCCGTTTACACACAACAGTGACGTGCCGGCACAGTGCAGTGAATTTTTGCCTGTGAAAAATCGTTGACCTAGTTTTAAACCACCCTGTCCAGACTCGTCCGTCACAGTTCTGTGCAGTGGCGTGACCGTACCGTGAAAGTACATTTAACAAGAATGATATTTTCACTGATGGTAAATTTTGTTTTCCAATGGATGACAAACATTTAATTAAAATCGTGAATCAACAGCCTGTTCTTTTTGATTTATCTCATTCAAAATATATGAACATTGGGTACAAAATTAATACTTCCTCTGTTCTGTTTAATAAAATGTATAATGCATATTGGGATATTCTACAATATTCAAAAAATATAGATTCGTCATCTCAATTTTTTATAGAGTATGAAACTCCCATTCTGTTGATCTTTTTTGTCCATGCTTGATGTACCCACTTGCAGACCTTTCTTAATTGCATTTCTTTTCCTTTTTTATCTAAACATATAGCTATCGTAGCCAATTCATCCTCAGAAAAGACCATGACCACTCACCAACAGCACGGTCACATCACTGTTGTGTGTAAATACTCATCACTGTGCTGTGCTGGACACTGTCACCACATGGTCACTGTTGTGTGTAAATGGACCCTTAATGTTAACAGTCATGTGATTTTTGTATTTGTTTGAATATTTAATCATTCCAGCAATTTTAAAATTGCTCTTTCAGCATTCTAAATTTTTTTATCAAATGTTTTGACCTGAAGCAGATCCCAATTAAGATCAAAAGCTCTTGTGTCAGTATATTAAAAATTAAACCAGCAAAAATATATCTTAACGGTTTTTGTTGGCATTATTTATTAAAATGTTATATTTATATATACAGGTACTTCTACAAGTTTGAAAATTGGGGATATCCCTCATATAACACAATTTCTGGTTTTGCTTTAACACTGTTTTGGAAATCCTCCATACAAAATTTCAGTTTTTAAGTGAAAACTTCATTATTTGATATTTTTTAATTCAAATAAGCACGCATGTTGTCTCAAATTTGACTGCAGATTTTAGAATATTCAAATTTTCAATTTGTTTTGTGCCTTTCAGTTTTTCTAACAACTAGGTGTTATTTTTGTTGCTTATCGGCTTTAGCCCTTAAGACTTTTGTTTTTACACATTAGTCTTCATATTTAGTAAAGTTTATTTAAACTTTAGGTGTGATTTGCAATTCTGTTTATTTAAATATTTTTAGGTAAGAGTTATTGAACTTTTAGTAACTGTAATTAAGTAATCATCTGTAAAAATCACCAATAAAATACAGCAATACATTAGTACTGGAACAATCCATTATTCAAGCAAATTCTAGGGGGAACAAGCAGCACTTCATTAAATAAACAAGTAAATTATCAATTATTAACACTGTTTTGTCATCCATAGAAAATTATGATAAAAATAAAAAATTAAGACATTATTTGATATTTCCGATTGAGATCAACAAAAATAGCTCAGATGATGAACATGCTTTGAAAAATAATTCCGTCATTTAACTCAACTTAATATTAACAGACATTTTAATTGCGCTTGTTAGTTGATTATTAATTGGAAATAAATTACTGATTATACTACTTCAACTGTCATATCACATCAGGCTATAAATTGGCAATAATTATAAATTACTAATAAATTCAATCCTATACGAAGGGGCATTGTGCGCCATCTCGTATTAAATTTAATAATTATAATTTAATTAAATAATTTTCGATGAAACTAGAAGAAAAGATAGACCAATATTATACAGCAGTTGAAGTAGTATTTTTGTAATTATTATGCCTTTGTGTCCTTTATCTTAATTTAAACTTATGTTGTCTACTGGTACTTTATCAATTAACAGGACTTATTATGCTGAATTTACAGATGCAGAAATTAAGTCTTACAGATCAGAAATAATATTGTTCATTTAATTCACCTGTACACATACATCTTGACATTGTGTTTCAGACCTGTCTGTCCCTCATCAGCAGGCATTTAAAAGACATTTTCTACAATTAATTTAAAAATAAATTTTTGTTACAATCATAAACAAACATAAAATTTTCCGACGATAATACAATAAAATTCTTACAAATTCTGGGTTTAAAAGCACCTTCATAATTCCAAGAATATTCAAAGTCAATATTAACCACAATTCCATACGAATTCCTGTTTTTTAATAGCATAAATAATCAAATTAAACTAACACTTCTCCCACACTGGGTTGTATAAACAAACAATTAAATACCTTCTAAAACCGATAACCGGCGTGAAATGTTTTCCAAAATGGCAAACGTTTTTGCTGCCCCTCCTGGGCTCTTCCTCAGGCCAATTCTTTTTTCTGGAACTGGATTCGATAATCGAACAGCATAAATAAATGGAACGTTGTGCGATCGGCCTTGTATATTTCTATCTCTTTCAAAGTTACAAGGCCGATCGCACAACAACATGCATCAATTTCAAAGAAGAAATGAATCTCTCCACTGCTTGGCAATTTTTATTGGAAGAAAGGTCGTAAATCGGTAAACGTCACACGTAATTATCATAAGATGCGCGCACCGTTTTCCCAACGGAATAAAAGAAATTTAAATATTTAGAACGGCATGCGGTTGCCGCACGTACCCAATCGTTTAAATACGGAACACGTTCCATTTATTTATGCTGTTCGATCATCGAATCCAGTTCCAGAAAAAAGAATTGGCCTGAGGAAGAGCCCAGGAGGGGCAGCAAAAACGTTCGCCATTTTGGAAAATATTTCACGCCGGTTATCGGTTTTAGAAGGTATTTAATTATTAATTTAATTTGATTAAACGAACAAGTTTATTTGGTTTAAAAATTACTTCATTGATTGTTCTCGTTCACTTAAACTACACCCCAATCCGTTCTTATCCATCCTTTTATACGTCACCCTCTCTCCTTCCTCGATAATGCCTCTCCACGATTGGTGTATCTCCCTTCCGGGTAACGATCAACCAATGCCGAATTGGTTGATCGTTATTCCGGGTATTGTTATTCATTCTATCCGGTTGTTTAATTATATTAATGTGTTCATATAATTGTCTTTTATAATTATTTTCTTCTTTTTCCTTATTTTCACAGCATTTATATCTATTTCACAACCTTCTGAGTTAGTGTTCGGCCACTGCTGAATTTGCATATTTTTCCCTTAATTGCTTGAATATATGTTCTCTTAATCTTATTTTTAATTTTTGTTTTGTTCCTCCAATACATTTTTTTTTTTTGGGTTACAACTACAATTAAATGAATGCACTACACCTTCTTCTTCTGTTATGTCGTATTTTTCTTTGTTTCTATAACACAGATACTTTTTAGTTGAATTTATTTTTTTGGGTATTAAATTAATTCAACTTCTTACTACTTTTTTAATTCTTTCAGATAACTTTGGAACATACCTTAATTTAACAAATTCTCTCTCTTTATCCATTAATTTTAATTGGTTATCATTTTCTAATTTTCCTATCCATTTCTTTGGTAAGTATTTTGGATAATCATTTAAAATAAACCTTTTAATTATTTCTTCTTTTTTCTGTGTTTCCTTTTCGCTTGTTCTTTGTCTTATTTTATTCATATACATTTTAAATATGTTATATTTTTCATACTAACCGGGACGTTACGTTAAACCCATACAAATTCCTATAATAATTAATTATAAATCTGTTATCTCGGTTAGTATGAAATGTAACGTAACAAATTTGTGCCCATCATCTATCTAACACCTTTCGGGGGGGAGGGAAAGATTTGAATTGAAATAATGTGACTTCCAGTTTGCATCAGACATTTGTATATAGTTAATTGACACCTCCTCCGTGTCTGGTCTTGTCTTTCATCTATAACTCCATTCTCGAAATTAATGAAAGATAGACAAACAGATGGACGACAGTGGGAATTTATAGGTCTACAATTTTTTCGAATTGCAGCACAATCATTGTCAACTGACATCTGCAATCTGCCAACAATCAACAGGTAAGAAGGTAAATTCTTTATTTAAATAAATATGCTACTAAATTTAAATTGCTGTTCTTATTTTCTACTTTATTTACAAAACTATCTCCCCCCCCAAAAAAACTACTTCAACTCCTAATCCATTTCCAAGGTTAACGATTTATCATGCAAAAATATATATATATATATTTATTTTATAAAATTAAAAAGAAATGTTAATAATATGCTTAATAAGATAAATGACAAATTTAGATGTAGGTATTTCATATCAAAAACAATTGGCTAAAATAAAACACTAGAAGTTATTGTTATAATGATGAAATCTAATCTTTAGCATTGGATATACCTGTGTATTTCTGTAACTAAGTGCTATTGTCTTCAAAGAATGGTGAAAATCCACAAAAAAAAATTTTTTTAACCACCACTTTCAACCTCCCTTTAATTGCAGAAATGTTCAATTACAATAAGTTAAGTTCCTATTGTTTTCATGAGATGGCCTTAAAATCATCTAAAATATAATGGGGGCAAGCTATGATTGTTATGGAAAATTTTGGTGACAAATTTACAGATGGAATTGCTGCATATGCTTTGCTTTTTCAATCATGGGTACTTATCCTAATAGGTTTTATTTTCTGTTACTATTTTCTCAAAGTTGTCCCGGCGTGAAATAAAATTATTATGAGAAGCCTACCATTAGAACACTACCAAACTGACAATCTTACTGTATATTCAAAACATAGTATGAGCTACTTATTTTACCTTTAGTACGAGTTGCATATTCTGACAGAATTTATCAAATGTCTTCCCAACTGCTTGAACTTCACAGATAATTGTGTGGTTAATTGAAAACACCAGCCGCTGCATATAAATGGACTGAAATTATGAAATCTGTTTCAAATATATAAAAGAATTCACACTCAGTAACATCAAAATGTTGCAAATGAAACTAAAATTAGATAAACTTAAAAATCTTTTTCCTGTGATTAAACAAAAAATGGATATTTTAACTACTTTTTAAACAAATTCAAAATTCATTGAAGCATTATAAAGCATTGAAGCATGGAAATTTAATGAAACTATCCAATAAATCAAACTGATGATTATAATAAATTAGTTTCAATAACAAAAAAATCCACAGAAAATATAATTCCTATTCATAAATATAACACGTTCGATGACGAAACAACACTGCTTGTTGGATTTGACGTAACAAAAATTACTTATTAATACACAACAGAATAAATTGCTGAATAAAGTTATGCGAAGCCGTTCTTGTGACCATGTTAATAATGGTGCCTGTTTAATATACCCAGAAACAACCTAATTCTCTAAAGTGAGAAATAAATATTTCCAGAATCGCCAATGATTTATCACCAAAACTAAGATACCACCATATAATAGCATCACTTCTGTAGAAGAGAACTGTACAAGCCGACTGTCTGCAAACATGTATGTAACCTTTCTTAAAACAACTCTTACTTTTTTAACTGTAATCTTGTTTCTACCTTTGTATTACCATAGTATTTATCTTCACAAGTAATTTCATTTAACAACAATTTTAATCTCTAGTTCCTATTTGTACAGAATCCATTACATTTGTGAAAAAAACCCAAAAAATGAGTCATTCAAACATCAGTAACAAAATAGAATATGCCTTTTATGTATAAAAATATCATTTTAAAACTAATTTAATCATACTCAAATGTTTGTAACAAAAAATCCGCTTGTATTTTTGTCGACACCCGTACACCCACCAAATTATAACATACAGCCGAAAACAGATAGACCTGTCAAAAACGGATACCGTCGTCATAATAAGTTGTTTACCTACTTCTGTGTGATTACTCTGACAATGTCAATATTGCAATGAGTCCCCAGAAAATCCAAAACTTAGTGTTCATAGTTGCATAAAATATATGGATGTTCAGATTTTGAAGACAACTATTCCTACAAAATTAACTTTTACATCATAAAAAACAAATTATTTTCATAAATTTTCATTTACTTCATTACTTCACTATAAGAGTATTGTGACCAATTAAAAATACAGGGTAACTCCTCAAATTTTTGCCCCTAAATCCATGACTTATCCTGACCAACTTTATGCAAATTCCCTGACCCTCATCCCTTACAGTAGTGGTTCTCAAAGTATGCCACAAGGGTGCAACAAATTTTTTAAATAATTAAATTAAAATTACTTAAAATAATTGAATTAAAGTATTAAATTAAATAATTAAAAACAACTATAACAAATAAATATTGGTTTTTTCTACTAATCTTGTTACATCGCCACTTGTCTCAGTGACTCGGTAATTGGCGACATGTAAATACTAGAAAAAAATGAACTAGTTACTAGTTGTCTGTACTGTTCCTGCAGCCAGTAGAAGTGCAATATAAATGCATTGAATGCAGTAAGTAGTTTTTATAATTGTTATATGTTCAGACAATAACAAAGTATCATATACAAATATTTTTCTTATTTACAGCAAGAAAAAATAAATTATAAAATTTAATTACAAGTTAATAATAAAACGTTAATGTTAATTATGTCGTTCAATATCATGAATATTTTTTTTCATTAAATAAAGAAAGCGTGAAGATTCTAACGATCAAGAAGTGATTACTGGTAGCAAAGCTAAGGAATCAATTAGCACTAGTAAATCATCAAAAATTAAGAGCTCTATTAGTGAAGATTTGACTATTTTTAACGTTGAGCAACAAACAAGCATTATTGAAACAAAAGAAACAGAAACAATAAGTTCTTGTAAAAATGTTGCATTAAAAAAGAATGTCTTGATATAAGCAAGTTTTTACAGTTACCTAAAACTGGGATTTACCTGGTGTGGTGATAAATTAATTCCCTGACCAAAATGTATTGTGTGTGGTTTGGTTTTATCAAATGGAGCTATGGTTCACAGTAAACTATTGCAACACATCTCCACAATACATGATCACTTGTCTAAGATACCTCTTGAATATTTCAAAGATCTGATAAAATTACAAGAAAAACAAAGTAAAAGTTTTGTGGGAAAAAATATACAATTGCTGACCGTGTTCAAAAAGCCAGTTATTTAGTCGCAGAAATAATCGCGCGAGAAATGAAGCTTCATACTATTGGGGAAACTTTGATTCGACCGGCCTGTACAGCAATTGTGAGAACAGGTTTTAGTGCTGAAGCAGAAGAAATAAAAAAGATTCCTTTGTCAAATGACACTATGACTAGATATGTCTGTATTAGTGATCTATCAGTTGATATTGAAAAATCAGTTATAAATAAAATAATCGAATTAAAATTATTTAATTTGCAGTTGGATGAGTCAACTGACATTGGTGGTAAAGCACAATTACTTGCCTTAACTCAATTTATTGATGATGATGAAATGTTGGAAGAATTTTTATGCTACAAGGAATTCAAAAAAAACTACAACAGGAAAAAATGTTTTTGATATCACGAACACATTTTAATACAAATGGTCTATCTTGGAAATCTTGCACGGGTGTATGCACAGACGACACCGCTTGAATGATTGGAACTACAAAAAGATTTGTTTCATACGCTAAAAAGGAAAACGGAAACACTGTAACAACTCACGGTAAATGTCTATCCTTACTACATTAGGCGTTTTTTTCTAATTTTGCTCTCTTAAGACAGCTCTCTAGTAGACGTGTCCTAAACACACAGAAATTTTTGGGGGGCAAAGCGTATATTAAGAGCTATAAGCAAAAACTCATCGGATTACTTACCTACTGTGCACGGTGGGAGCCGCCATTGCTTAACGTTCTTCACATCGCAGAGTAGCACGTTGGACGGCGGACGCTTACGATTCGTGTCACGTGACCTCGATTCACGTTATCCAGTCACGTGACTAGCTCGCTCGACATCATCGGTCACATGACTACAGCTTTGTCTGTCGTTCGTTCCCAATGTTTACAAACGATCGCTATTAACGAACGCACTCTACGACGTCTTTGCCCTATCACATGATATAACTGACCAGAAACGCATCGAAGCTGTAGTCGTGTGACCGATGATGTCGAGCGAGCTAGTCACGTGAATGTATGACGTGAATCGAGGTCAGGTGACACGAATTGTAAGCGTCTGCCGTCCAACGTGCTACTCCGCGATGTGAACAACGTTAAGCAATGGCGGCTCTCACCGTGCACAGTCGGTAAGTAATCTGATGAGTTTTCGCTTATAACTCTTAATATACGCTTCGCCCCCAAAAATTTCTGTGTGTTTAGGACACGTCTGCTAGAGAGGTGTCTTAAGAGAGCAAAATTAGAAAAAAAAACGCCCCATGTAGTAAGGATAGACATTTACCCAACTTACTGCTTCATTCATCGTGAATCATTGGTAGCGGTTAACTTCAGATATGTATACTGTCGTGGCGGCGCTATGGCCACGCTTCCGACTGTTTGTGGTCCGGACTGACCTCCCGGAGGGTAGCCGCCATGTGCTAAACGTCACTAGTTATTGATTCACGGTAGTTATTGAACAAAAGAAATAAAAAGGAAACTTCTAGTAAATATATAGTTAATCTAATCTAACCTAACCTAACCTAACAGAAGCGCCGCCATGACAGTATACCTATCTGAAATTTAATCCAGCATTTGATTTACTGTGCACATATGCTATTGCTTCTCAAACTTTTCACTTATTTTTGCTAATTAACAGATTTATTTTTTATAATTGCCAAATTATATATTTAACAATTAGTACGTCAGACTAGAAAAAACTGACGTAATTTACAGACAAGTAACACTTAAGGCATGTACAGTACTTTTACCTTAAGTTTTCCCGAAAATTCGGTACGTACAAATACTTCGTCACCACACTAATTACACAAACACGGATAAAAACCGTTAGTGGTTGCCATACTTTCGCTATTTTCGCGAATAACGTCTAAGAATTAATACGAATACAACTTGACTTACCGAAAGTGGAAGTCTCGTCCGAAGTTCTCGCAGCTACGAAGTCGACTCGACATTTCGCATTAACGCCGCTCTTACGAAACTCGAACTGTGGCGGTTCTTGACGAAAAATAACAGTAGAATCTGACTATTTCTTGCTATTTACGTTTTTCTGTCGAAATTTACGTGGAATTTAACAGTTCCGTCCCGATTCGTAAGGCATGTCTCCACTTTAACACATGTCGACGATTTAAACCCAGCGGTCATACCAACGGCGGGAAAAAGAAATGCCTTGCCGGATCATTCCGCGGCCACGTCGCAATCCGTACCGAAAAATAGCCAAAAATCTCGAAATTTCCAAAAATAACAAGAAATGTCGATTCCGCCCCCTTTTATTTCAGAAAATAAGGGAAATAAAAATAATTTCGGAACACGTGTTTCCTAATTTCCTAAATATACAAAAAAAAATTTCAAGTATATTAACTGAAATTAAAAATGATTTCGACTTGAAAATAAATCACATAAATTAATAACTTTTTATAGATCGTACGGAATTTTGCCAATATACTTATTTTAAATTGTGGCGTTCCTATTCCCTTTTCTATAACGTACGCAAACGGTCCGATAAAAAAGGATCGCGAGTACAGTACAAGACATTCCGTAAACTAACCGCTTCGCCTGATAGCTAAGTGACGCGCTTCGGAGAAAAAGCCATCAGGCTAGAGTCTCCATATTAACAAAAAAGAAAAAAAAAGAAGAAAGAAAGAAAGAAAGAAAGACATTTCAAATTGGCTGTAAAAAATTAATCGTTTTGAGTAAGAATAAAGACACGACGGCCGGATATCCGAGCGTTAAGTGTTGCGGCGTAATGCTCTGAGAGATCGAATCCGCATCGATCGAAAACTCCCGAAAGTTTTTGGGGGATGATCCGTCTGGATGCCCCCCGGTCACCGGCTGCCCCATCGCGAGCCCGGCAAAATTCACAGTAATCTTGCTAAAATGCAAGATTACTGTTGGTCTTTATTAACTATCTTAGTGCCAGCAGAGCGGAGATAGATAATAAAATTATAAAGACAGTTTTATGATTCGAATATGTCTTTTGTTTTTATTCCGTAAACTATTTCCAAAGTTTTTAAGTCATTAGACCGGTTGAATAAAAACTAGTAAATGCTTAAAAGTTATTAGTAAAAGTATTTATTTACTGTAGGTAAAAGCTATGAATACTAATGAATACTTATTGGTGAATACTGTCAACACTGACAAAATGGCGTCGCCGAAGCCGGTTCATCTTTGTGAATGTTTTAAAAATATATATAATATTGTTAAACATGTCAAAGGTTCCTGCTATAAGAAGAAGAAAAAAAACTCGCTCGAACAAATGTTTGAACATAAACCCATCACCTTTTCTTTCATAGAATCAAGTAGACAAAGCGGCCGGATGGCCGAGCGGTAAAGGTGGCAGACTACCGCTCTGGGGGACCCGGGATCGAATCCGAACGGGTCGAGAAATCCCCAGGAATTTTTCGGGGGGTGGTCCGTTCGGATATGTCGGGCCCCGTCCCTCACCACCCGGTCGCCCCATTGTGGGCCTGGCCGAACCCATAATGGGCCTACTAAAAGAGACTCTCTTAGTGCCCACAGGGCGGAAAGAGTTAAAAAAAAAAAAAAAAGAATCAAGTAGACATTCAAAAAATTCATCATATTCAAAAAATAATTTGACTTGTCTTAATTATAAATTCCATTCTTTTCGAACTTTTTATGAATAATATCCGTTACAAAGTATTACTTTTTGTTATTTATTATTCGTGCACGCATATTTATATTTAAAAATGTAATCACACTATTTAAATTATCTATTCTGTGTAATATGATTTAGAGCTGCATGATGATCAAGTAGGAAATTAAAATTCGTTCAAGAAGAAATAAATAATTTTAGTCTAAAACTGGGATTTACCTGGTGTGGTGATAAATTAATTCCCTGACCAAAATGTATTGTGTGTGGTTTGGTTTTATCAAATGAAGCTATGGTTCACAGTAACCTATTGCAACACATCTCCACAATACATGATCACTTGTCTAAGATACCTCTTGAATATTTCAAAGATCTGATAAAATTACAAGAAAAACAAAGTAAAAGTTTTGTGGAAAAAAATATACAATTGCTGACCGTGTTCAAAAAGCCAGTTATTTAGTTGCAGAAATAATCGCGCAAGAAATGAAGCCTCATACTATTGGGGAAACTTTGATTCGACCGGCCTGTACAGCAATTGTGAGAACAGGTCTTAGTGCTGAAGCAGAAGAAATAAAAAAGATTCCTTTGTCAAATGACACTATGACTAGATATGTCTGTATTAGTGATCTATCAGTTGATATTGAAAAATCAGTTATAAATAAAATAATCGAATTAAAATTATTTAATTTGCAGTTGGATGAGTCAACTGACATTGGTGGTAAAGCACAATTACTTGCCTTAACTCAATTTATTGATGATGATGAAATGTTGGAAGAATTTTTATGCTACAAGGAATTCAAAAAAAAACTACAACAGGAAAAAATGTTTTTGATATCACGAACACATTATAATACAAATGGTCTATCTTGGAAATCTTGCACGGGTGTATGCACAGACGACACCCCTTGAATGATTGGAACTACAAAAAGATTTGTTTCATACGCTAAAAAGGAAAACGGAAACACTGTAACAACTCACGGTAAATGTCTATCCTTACTACATTAGGCGTTTTTTTCTAATTTTGCTCTCTTAAGACACCTCTCTAGTAGACGTGTTTTAAACACACAGAAATTTTTGGGGGGCAAAGCGTATATTAAGAGCTATAAGCAAAAACTCATCGGATTACTTACCAACTGTGCACGGTGGGAGCCGCCATTGCTTAACGTTCTTCACATCGCAGAGTAGCACGTTGGACGGCGGACGCTTACGATTCGTGTCACGTGACCTCGATTCACGTTATCCAGTCACGTGACTAGCTCGCTCGACATCATCGGTCACATGACTACAGCTTTGTCTGTCGTTCGTTCCCAATGTTTACAAACGATCGCTATTAACGAACGCACTCTACAACGTCTTTGCCCTATCACATGATATAACAGTAAAGCGATTTTTAAATTATTCCTCTGCATGTAATAAAACTCGAAGACTAAATTTACAATCACCTAGTGAAAAAATTCATTTAATGTAGTTCGCTAAGTTATAAGTCGACATTTTAATATAAGTATTAATATATTATTACATTTTAAAAAATCGATTGATTATGATATATTTCAAATGTTAACAAAATATTTGTTTTGTATTTTTATAATGCACGTTACTAACCTTATACTGTATTTTCACTTTTTACTTACTTATTCTATACCCCTCGGAGTGCCCGGTGAAAAAAATTACGCCGTGAGCCTGGTGGGGTTGTGGGGCCTAAAGACCCTGAAATAAAACACTACATTATATGGTTTGTAAAAAAGAATTCAATATTATGTTAGTATGTATAATAGGTTTATTAAGACATATTTAAAATAAAACAATCATTGATTTACGGGAAATATTTATTCACACGACTACGTAATAAAAAGCAAACTTTTCCTGTTTTAACAAAAATAAAAACTTTTTTTCTTTGGAAATCATGATGTAATCTCATTATAAACTAAGTATTTTGGCTTTATTTTAATGGCACATAACATAATTATTTGTTAAGGCATTAAAAATTAATCTTCTTCAGTTAAAATTTGAAATCAAAAATTCGGGCATTTTTCACATAGTAATTTCGCATGTTACTACAAATAGGTGTAGATCATTTTTTACAGACGCGCAGCAGCTTCTTAAACGTTTATCTACTGACACCGTGAACGTGTTAAAAATGAAACAAACACAAAAAATACGAATTTTACATAAAAAATATTACTTGCAATTTTGCAACGCAGCGAGCCTGGTGGGATCTGTGACGCCCGGCACACACGCAAATACGTCTTGTTCGCACGATATCGCGCGATGCACAAAAATTTGGTTGGGATCGCCAGCGCAGGAAGAAAACTGAAGGTACTAATAACCTTAAGTCGCTTACGCAACAGTAGTAGGCAAATGACACACACGAATCACAAAATTCTCATTAGATATAATGTATGATACATTCTAATCACAAATGTTTCAATTCCTATTCGATATAACGTATCACACATTCTAATCACAAAAATTGTTAAGTAAATAATTTTTCATATTATTTTGTCAAGTAAATAATTACTTCGATCACAAAATTGTCAAGTAAATAATTTTTCAGATTCGTCTTTTATAAATAATTGTCAAGTAAATAATTTTTCATATTGTCTTACCAAGTAAATATATATATATATAATCGAGACGAGTTGATGATGATAATAATAATAATAATAATAACAACAACAACAATAACTCTCCCGTAATCACCACCTTGTCGTGGTGGGAGAGCCTAGTAATTTTACTGATCTATAGGGCAATGCAGGCTGGAGCAGAAGCTCTTGATAGGGACACCCATGCCAGTAAGGTCTATGGGGTATGAAGCTAAGAGTGACCACACTCACATTCTGTGGTGATATTTATTATAGTAATAACTAGATCAAAGTGTGATACCGGCTCGGACGTCGCCCGGGTTAACAAGGTCCGCATTCGTGGGTTAGGCAGTGGCTCACGTTCGAAAAATAGGTCACAGTCTCCCTTGGTTACTGGTGGCGAAAGCAGCACCGACCCAAGCATGGCTACTGCAATGCCCTCAACAGATGTGAGGAACCAACCCAGCCTTGGTGTTTCTGTGGCAATGCATCCACAGACCACAGAGGCTGGAAAACCACGCCAACGGATGAAATGGACAGTAGAAATGAACGAGTTTATCATCCGTACTTACTACACCATCACAAAACTCGAAACAAACATGACAGCATACAGACAACAACTACACCAAAGATTCACACAACAGTATCCTCATCTCACTGTCACCGAACAAAGGGTTGTTGATCAAAAAAGAACAATTATGTAAAGGTCCGCTTTTAGCGTCCTAGGTCGAAAAGCCACGCGACCGAGATAATTAGTCCCACCTGGAGTTGGGGCTATAAACGGCCAGAAAGAATAAAGGGAGTAGCCTCTCCGTTTATGAGTACACGTCAATGTGTTTGCCACGTGTTGGTCGACTTGAAAAACGTAAACAAGGGACGGACGCGATTGTAAGCTACGTCGTCAGGAAATAGGGCGGACGTCTTTGGAAGCTCCCAGGAGAAAAAAAGAACCTGATTGGCCGCAAGTTGTCGCCGTAGAATCCCTTAAATTGTAAGGGATGCGAGAGAAATGGGGAGAAGGGCGAGAGACCGGATACATGGTAGTTTCTGACACTAAGGAGCCCTTGAGGAGCAGAGAGAGCGTTCTCCTCTTAGGAATTCTTCTGAGAATGGTTAGTGCAGAGATCGGACGGCCACGCGGTTAAGCCATCTCCGAAAAGCGACCCGAGTTCCCCGAAGTCTAACAGTCCCCAGTAGACAAGCCGACGTGAGATACCACATCTTTGTTGCATAGTGTATGTAATGTTGTCGAACTTGTACATCCTGTAAATATTTGTTTTGTAAATAAACTGTAGATATTCACTGTACTGAGTGTGGAGGTGTAGCTTTCCTCGAACTATCGTACGGACGTTCTCGAGTCGTAAAGACCAATTCGAGACGGATCATCGTAAAGATCGTAACGGATTACGTAAGGATCTTCACTAATTATATACAACAACCTTATTCCACAAACAACCCTTAAACTTATCAAACAACAGGTTGCTGATCAAATACGTCAACAGACAGAAACATCTAACATTAATGAAGATCACGTAACCTGTCAGGATAATCCAGTAACAAGCATTGATAATAACACACATACAACAATTACCACTAATGATACTACAAACACTTCTTCATCCATCACTGATAACATAGACATGGATTTAGTAAATACGCACTCACTTATATTTCAGGAAACACTCACTAAATATAAAGGCACAGATCCCACACAACGACCACGAATACCAAAAATCAACACGTCAAAGGAAGTAGGAAAAACACTAAATTATGTAAACACTCACTTAATACCACACTACATTTACACAATTTCTACAATTGCAGACATTCATACGTTAGTTTATGCTGGGGCAGTCACAGTAGTGACACACCATGGACTGAAATTACAATCACAGACAGATACACAGAAAACCCAATTCTATCACAAGCCTGCCTGGCAGGGAAGAATAGAAACACAAATACATGACATTAGACAGCTACACAATACACTAAAAACAATCAGGCTGACACAATACCCTAAAAACAACATAACACTGTGGTCTGAAGACCACGTGTTCTGTTA